>NW_026058156.1:0-60309 GCF_023721935.1 Panthera uncia | reverse complement strand
ACGAATACAGATATTTCCAAAAGACCAAAGATTATAGTGTAATAAAAATAAATATACACACACACACACAATCTATAAAAAGGTCTTTACAATAATCATAACTTTATTGAACTCTCTCCTCCAGTCAAAATGGTATACTCAACTGTATTTTGAAAGCCTACACTTTACATTATGAAGTACCATCAATTCCTACACACACACACACACCCCTAACTCGATGTTCTTCAAGACCCAGATATATGATGAAAAGGAAAACAATCCTTGGAATTAGAGCCACAGAGTTCCAATCCTACTTTTACTACTCACTAACTAGCTCTATGACCTGGAGCAAACATCCTCTAAGTGTCATTTCTTCATCTGGAAAAGAAGGCAATACCAGCTCACTCACAGGCCTGTGGTAGGGACTCAGAGGAAACAACCTAAAAGCAAAGTGCCTCATGTCCTGTCTCGAGGGATAATCATAAATGTTTTTTCCTCTTCTGTCTCTAGAATGCATTGCCCAATTATTCTAAGCTGTTAAAACCTCTACCTCTTCAGATACCATTTATACTATTTGGTTATGTGTATACACACACACACACACACACACACACACACACACACACACACATATCTTTATACAGAATATATTTTTTTACATATATAAAATATAACCTTTGACCTTTTATTGCTATCTTCAACTATTTAAACATTTAAATCCTTATATGTTTCTGTATTATCTACCCATCTAAACTACCTGTTAACTTGAGAGTTGGGACTACTTATATTTTTTTGGTATTCCCTAATCTACTAGCACATTTTTATGAACATTTACAATTAAATCCTTTTTGAAAATTGGTATTTTTAGAAGTTGATAAAAGATGCACTATAGTGTGAGTTTCACATCCAACCTTCAGAAAACACCCCATACAAATGGTATTAGAGCCTCCAATTTTCCTGATAAGGAAATTAAAACTCACAGCCACCAGGGGATGCAGGCCCAAGAAAAAGGGGCTCTTTCACCTACTCAGCAGACACTCGCACCAACCTCCTGAGCAAACACAACTGCCCGTGAGATCTTCTCAGCCAGTTGCCAACTATTGCCCTTTGACTGTTTTTAAGTAGGTTCCATGCCCACGTGGGGCTTGAACTCAAGACCCTGAGATCAAGAGTTACATGCTCTACCAGGGCGCCTGGGTGGCTCAGTGGGTTAAGCGTCCGGGTTCCAAGTTCAGCTCGGTCGTGATCTCCTATCCTACTTCATGGGTTCAAGCCCCAGTCAGGCTCTGTGCTGACAGTGCAGAGCCTAGAGCTTGCTTCAGATTCTGCCTGTCTGTCTGTCTGTCTCTCTCTCTCTGCCCCTCCCAGCTTGGGCTCTGTCTCTTTCTCTCTCTCAAAAATAAACATTAAAAAAAAATTTAATAAAAAACTCAAAAAAAAAAGTTACATGCTCTACCAAATGAGCCAGCCAGGCACCCCACCCCCACCCCCGTCCCCTGCTTCACAGTGTATTTAATCCAAGTCTCAGTTTCCTCCCCTAAAACAGAACAATAACATCTACTTTACAGGTCTGCTGTGAGAATAATTCAGCGCACTGGCATGCTTGGGTGATATTATGTGCCTAATGGTTACTTCTTGTGGTTTTGTGGTTATCATTTGTATCCATATATAAACCTATTTGTAAAAGTTATCTTGCCTTTTCTGATGAAAAACTAACATGTTCTTTGTACAGAATACATTAGGGGAAACATTTCATGTAGTTTTTTAAAATTTTAATATAAATGACAAAAAGGTAGCTTGGAACATTTTAGACATGTTACAAAACCCATAGGAATTGTCTAAAAGATAAGACTCGAATCCTTGGGGCGCCTGGGTGGCTCAGTCGGTTAAGCACCTGACTTTGGCTCAGGTCATGATCTCACAGTTCGTGGGTTCAAGCCCCACATCAGGTTCAGTGCTGACATCTTGGAGCCTAGAGCCTGCTTCAGATTCTGTGTCTCCTTCTCTCTGCCCCTCCCCAACTTGTGTTCTCACTCTCTCTCTCTCTCTCAAAAATAAATAAATTTTTAAAAATTTAAAAAAAAAAAAAAAAAAAAAAGACTCAAATCCAAAGCAGGTGACTGAACAAGATGTATTGGTCTATTTGAAGGGCTGGACTTCCCTCAGAAGCTCACAAACAGAAAAAGTCCAAGGGAAATCTGAGAAAAATAGTAGTTAATAGCTATAAACGCTGTATTTCCAGTCCTCATGGTAAAGTTTCTGTGCAGAGCCATAAGAGATCAATTCCACGTTTCTGATCCTCCTCCTAACTCTGAAGTATCACTAACCAACATCGGTGATAACTAGGGAAGCAAGACCTTAGCACATAGCATCAATCATAAGTCAAATGTAATTTTACATGCATTATCCCATTTTTTTACCCACTCAACAAGCTGAACTGTGTCCTCTCAAAAGAAATGTTGACATTCTAACCTCAGTATCTCAGAATGTGATCTTAATCTCTGTACAGAATCACTAAAGACGTAATCAGTTGAGATGAAGTCACTGTTTGGGGCACCTGGGTGGTCCAGCCGGTTGAGCATCTGACTCCAGCTCGGGTACATGATCTCACGGTTCGTGAGTTCTAGATCTCCACTGGGCTCGCTGCTGTCAGCACAGATCGCGCTTCTGATCCTGTCTCCCCCTCTCTCTGCCCCTCTCCTGCTGGTTCTCTCTCTCTCTTTCTCCCTGTCTCTCAAAATAAATAAACTTAAAAAAATAATAATAAATATTTCTTAATATGGCTTTAAAAAAAACAAAAGAAGAGGTCACTGTTCAGGTGAGTCCTAATCCAATATGACTTTAGACTTTATAAAAGGGGAAACCTGGACATAGACACACGCAGGAAGAATGTCTTGTGAAAGTGAAAGCAGAGATCAAGGTGATGCTTCCGAGAGCCAAGGGATGCTAAAGACTACAGGCAAACCACCAGAAGCTCGGTGAGAGGCATGGAACAGATTACTTCTCACAATCCTTAGAAGAAAGCAACCCAGCCAACACCTTGATCTCAGACTTCTAAGCTCCAGAACAATAAATCTGTTATTTAACCACCCGCCACCAATGAAGCCATTTAATAAAAATAAAAGATTAGATGGGCGATTATTAACTCAATAAACATAAGCTAAGGAAAAGTATCTCTAAGTTCAGAAGTTTCTAAGTAGTCAAGATCAAAAAAAAAAAAAAAAAAAAAAGTAAGTTAAAAAATACCTCATAAAATAACAAATACCAATTTTTTAGAGCAAACCATTTCTAGTGCCAAGCTCTTCTAAGCTCTTCAGAGAAATGTTTATAAAGATTTTCACATATGGAGCACTGCTCATCATGCATCTTCAATTCAGGTGAAAAAAAACGTCTAGAACCATTTTTCATATTTGTTCTCAATGGAAGTAGAGAACAGTATTAAACCACAACCTATCTGAAGTAATTCCATAAAGAGCTAAGGATGCTATTTAAATAATTCCTTTTTCAGCCTTCTACCTAGACCAATCTTTCCCCCTTGAACTGTTACCCTTTTGCTTTGAAACATTCGCTTCTGGTTCTGACAGATTAGACAGACAGGTACCGACAGACAGGAAATAATACCGTTGCCGTGCACAGTTTTCCACGTACAATCTCGACAGTCCTTCAGGATATGTATCATCACCGCCTATTTCGGTGTCAGTGCCAGAGATGAAATTTGAAACGAGAACAATCTTGCTTCAAAGGTTCCGAAAATTACTATACTACCTTCCTCTCAGTCATTCCTACAAACTCAGACCCCCATTCACAGCTACCTAGTATTAAATGTCTCCGAATACGTGTGTGACGAGTACTTTTAAGCTACAAACTCATTTATCCTTAATTCCTTTCTCTCTCTCATCCATCCCTTCAAGTGGCTGCTGTACCAAATCTCTCAAATGCGCCCCCTGTATTTCATTGCCACTTTCCCAAAATGGGTCCTTGGCATCTCTCCCTTCAACAGATCTTATCCTTTCCCTTGGCACAGCTTACAAGGGTGGCCACACAATCTATCATCTGGTACCACTCTCCATAATATAGCCTATTCTCCACATCAGCTGACTGCAGACCAAAAGCATGCACAACGCTCTCTCTCAAAATCTGTGTCCAGGGGCGCCTGGGTGGCTCAGTCGGTTAAGGGTCCGACTTCAGCTCAGGTCACGATCTCGCGGTCCGTGAGTTCAAGCCCCGCGTCGGGCTCCGGGCTGATGGCTCAGAGCCTGGAGCCTGCTTCTGATTCTGTGTCTCCCTCTGTCTCTGCCCCTCCCCCGTTCGTGCTCTGTCTCTGTCTCAAAAATAAATAAATGTTAAAAAAAAAAAAAAATCTGTGTCCGTGTCCTCCTGGGATGCCTTTCTTTTCTACCAGATATGCGTCATACATTTCAAAAAAGTTCAAATATTACCTCTTGATGAGACCCTCCACAATATCCCTGAACAGAGTTTATTATATGTTTTATACCTAGAGCGCATCATACTATGCCAACATTTATACATCTCAAAATCCCTTACTGGCCTATGCATTCACAAACGGCCAGTACCACGCATCTTTGTCTTCCCAAAACTGGTATAGTACCTGGCACAGAAGTGTTCCATAAATGTTTGACAATGAGACTCTCTAGTCAGGGCCCAGAGTATACATATACCATCAGTCAGCTGCACAAAGTCGACCTCCAGAGACGAGTTCACATTGTTTTAAAAACTGCAAGATCTATCTGGCAAACTGGCCCTTAAGGAAATTGGCATACGTGTGCACCAAGAGAGCCACAGTAAAGCCTATGGCAAGACCAAAAAAAAAAAAAAAAAAAAAATTCCTAAAAGAGCAATTTTAGATAGATCAAGTGGCTTAACAAATACTCAGCTGAGATCCTCGTGCCTCGTGTTCCACACTGGAATATGTACGGTACAGTGTTTTGAACTGAAAATTAAAGATCAACATTATTACCTAGTTTCCTGAATCAGAGAGGAACACTGCAGTGCAGCACGACTGGAAAATAGCCGACTGTGAAGAGCACTACAATACTAAAGGCCTTCCAAGATACACTGGCTACAAAACTGATAATGAACAACTAATTAAACTGGGCTCTCAGGTGAAGCCACTTAATGTTTAGCACTGTCCCTTTGATTACTTACTGGAAAACGCCTTCCGAAACAGTTCTAGTTTAGGATCTGTGCCAAGATCACTGCTTTCTTCACACAATCAAAATCTGCCAATAAATAAATGTTTTCAGAAGTCTTCCACTGATGTTGTTTTCTCAGTAGAATGAACCAGAAATGTGTTTCTAAAGCCAGCTTACTCCTTGTGCAAAGTATCAGCATAATATCATTCAAACCCATGGTTTATTGAGAACTGAGGAGTAGATTTGTTCCTTCTTTTTTTTTCTTAATAGCAACTGTCCTCTTTTAACATACTATAAAATGTGGGGCATTAGATTTACTAACACTGCCCACTCTACCATTAAAATGTAAGCTCCACAAAGGAAAGAATCTTTTTATTTGATTACTGATGTACCTCAAAAATCTAAAACAGCAGCTGACACAGTTGGTGCTCAGTAAATGTTTATTAATCAAATAATTAAATAAAATGAATGAATCTCCGCTTTTAGAGCTAATCATACTAAGTGGAAAGTCTGCCAAAATCTAAGTTTTTCAAAAATATTATCTGTTTACATTAAATCTTTTTACAATATATATCAGAGGACGTTGCTAAAATTTTTACTTTAAACACTGCCTGGATCATTTTTCCAAGCCCTGGGAGCAGGGAGAAAATTCCCAGTCCCATCTTTGTCAAGACTCCTCCTCCGAGACAGCTGACATTGCTGTAAAGTCTATGAACCATAAAAGGTCACTATTTTAAAGGAATTGAAAAGGCCCCATCCCATTTTGGTTTTGTTCACCTCCAATCTCATCTTTCAATCAAGTATACAGTGAGATTCAGGAATAGCAATTTTGTTAAAAGACAGAGTAAGTTTAGGAACAGATGAACAAAATCACAAAGCTAAATCTGACGGTATGTCATGTCCTTTCCAGTTTTTCCAACCCTGTCATGTTCTACCTAATTATAAATATGACAGCAGCCTAAGGTAACTGTATCAAAAATGCAGATAAACAGTGAAAGACTATTAAACGATAACACTAGTCTTTTATTAAATATACAAATGAAATTTCCCAGCGACTATTAACAAATACTACCTCATTAAGTTGCAAAAGATGTGATTTACAAAACCATCTCTAGATAAGTGAGCCACTGGGAGAAAATCTTGCTGGGACAGATTTAATATGGATGGCTATTTCAAATATCTTATTTCAGCTAATGATGTATAAAATACACATTTTTTATTGACCTGTAAGTGACATGAAATATTACTTTTAGGTGTACAACATAATGATTTACTGCAAAATGATTTACCACATTAAGTTTATTTAACATTAATCACTACACAGTTGCCATTCTTTTAATGCTGAAAACTCAAGAACTACTCTCTTAGCAACTTCCAAATATACACTACAGTATTGTTAACTATAGCCACCTTGCTATACATTACATACTCTCAAGATTTATTGATCTTTTAACCGTTAAGTTTGTACCTTTTGGCCACCTTCAACCATTTCACTCACCCCCCGCTACCTCTGGCAACTACTAATCAGTTCTCTGTACCTAGGAGTTCAGGGTTTGTTTTTTTCTTTGTTTGTTTGTTTGTTTGTTTTTTGGTCTCACATGTGAGATCATATGGTAGTTATCTACACAGTTTTTCTTAATGTAACAAGTTTGAACCAGATTACTGAAGATTCTGTACGCTTAACATATGTACATATCATATTTTACATAAATCTATGTGTAAATGCACATAATAAATTAAGATGTAACAGCTTAGTGGCATCGTTTGCAATAATAGACTACAAACAATCTAAATATCCATTAAAAAGAATACAGTATACAGCGGAATATCATGCAGCCTTTAAAAAGAACAAGGTAGATTTCTATGCGCGGATGTGGAACAAATCCCAAGACATGCAGTTCAGTGAGAAAATTCAAAGTGCATTGGGCTTCCGTGTGTCTCTACCAGTATGTGTGTCAGTATGTACTGCAGACAGGGAACTGTAAGCATGTGGATGATTGTAGAGGCAAAGAATATTTCTGAATAGATACATGATAAATTGGAAAGAGTGACTATCTTTTGGAGAGGGATCAGGGAGCTAAGGAAGTAGGGAACCTATTTTTCACTGTGTACCATTTTATGCTATTTACATTTTTAACCTGTGCATGTACTAATTTTTAGTTCCAAAAACAAGATACTGTTTCCCATTTTTTAAGCTGTAATTTTTATAATAAAAATGTAATTAAAAACGAGCTTTAGAAAAATAGGAATACAGGTGCCCGGCTGGCTCAGCCAGTGGTGCATGTGACTCTTGACCTCAGGGTCATTGAGTTCAAGCCTCATGTTCAGCATAAGGTTTACTTAAAAAAAAAGAAAAGAAAGAAAAGGAGGAAAAAAATAGGAAAAATATCTCTATTTTTAAAGAAAAAACAGACATCAAAACAGGGGAGGGGCGCCTGGGTGGCTCAGGCTAGGCTAGGCATCCAACTTAGGTCATGATCTCACGGTTCGTGGATTCAGGCCCACAAGGGGCTCTATGCTGAACGCTTGTTCAGAGCCTGGAGCCTGGTTCCGATTCTGTGTCTCCTCTCTCTGCCCCTCCTCCCCTCGTGCTCTGTCTCACTTGGTCTCTCAAAAATAAATAAATGTAAAAAAAAAAAAAAAAAAAAACCACAAAACAAAACAGGGGAGGGCTTTTTTATGAAGAGGATTGTTATCTACATGCCAATTAACTCAGCCAAGATAGGTGAGACCGACATGCCCCTCCCTGTACTGGAGGTTAGACTGCTGACCAGTCAGTGTTTCTAAGACTTGTTGGGAGGGGAGGAGGATCTAAAGATCAAACATGAAGTAATTTGTTTTCTAGATCATGAACATTTAGAAAACACAGGAGCATTTTAGAGCTGAAAGGATTCTGAACATCACAAACCCCATCCCCCATTCTCCCATTTTACAGATAAAGAAATATATTTCCACATGGACTAAATGACTACCTTAAGATCACGAAGTGATTTTGGAAGACAGCACTAAAATCAAAATCTCTGAGCCCCAAGCCTGTCGTAATTTCCATATACTGATAAGAGACACAAATACTTGCATGTATTGGCTTGCAAACAACTATATGATAACAGTATATGAAACAAACATCTTACCATATTCCATTTATATAGTCTCAGACTAAACTACTTTATAAACAGGATATAAATTAATATGAGAAAAAAAGGTGAGAAATACTACTACAAACTTAAGTGTGTTTGTGTGTGTGTGTGTGTGTGTGTGTGTGTGTGAATTGTTTTTTCTCAAAATTCATATACTGAAGCCCTAACTCTCAATGTGAATGCACTTGGAGACAGGGCCTTTAGGAGCACAAAAGTTATTAATAACAATTAATCCCAGGCAATAAGATGAGAAGACTGGTCTACTCTGACTTTATACACTGCTGTTCCAATGGAAATTTTTCATAACTTAAAAATAAGTGAAAATCAACCCTAAAATACATACATAAAAAATAAATATTCGAGTCCGTCAATAAATGCCTCAAAATCCTAGCACAAATCTTTAATATCACTTCTGGGTTACTGTAAATGCTCACAGCTTTGGTACGCGAAGCAGATATGCCTATAAAAAAGCAAACCAAAAAAAAAAAAAAATGCTGCTTCATAATAACGATAAATATAAATTTTCAAAGTTAAAAAAAAAAAAGAATGCACACAACTTGGCTGAACCTTGAGGGAACTGTGCTGGGGTGGGGGGGGGGGGGGGAGGAAACGAATCCCAAAAGATTTCATGCTATATAATTCCATTTAAAACCATTCTTGAAATGACAAAATTACAGAAATGAGAGCAAATTGGTAGTTGCCAGGTTTGGGGAGGGAGGGAGGCTTACAAAAGGGCAACTTAAGGGTGACAAAACCATTCTGTGTCTTGACTGTGTTGGCAGGCACACCAACACACATGTGATAAATTCCCACAGAAATACACGTGCATGCACACACACAAGTGCAAATAAGATTAGAGAAACAGGAATATGATAAGTGGAATGTAGCAATCAATGCTGGCTGTGATACTATACTCCAGGTATGAAACATGTTACCACTGGAGGAAAATGAGTGATGAAATGAGCTCTCTGTGTATTATTTTTTACAACTGCATTTGACTCTACATTATCTCTAAATAGAACGCTAATTTAAAAACTGAAAAATCCTATAAAAGGGCAAAAATACGAAGACATGTTCCTTTATTGTGGCAATGCACTTTTATGGAAAGAAGAGGTTTACTCATTCACTGAATCTTACCTCAACTTGTGTTAACTCAGTCCTCTTCGAATATTCCTCATAAAATTTATCAAGGCTTAATATTATCTTATACATCTCACAAGCCCACAAAAAAGAGTGCATGCTATATGAGAGTCCATTCCTATAAAGTTCAAAAAAGTCCAAAAAAAGTGAAAAATGAATCTACAGTGTCAGAATGTAGTGTTAGAAACTGTAAGTTATATTTGGGAACTGGGGCAAACCATCTGGGATGGGACAAAAGCAGGACTTCTGGGGGTACTGATTATGTACTATTTCTTGATCTGAGTTCTGATTATAAGCCATTGTTTTCAACTTATAAAAATTCCAAAAACTTGTGATTTGTACATTTTTCCCTGGGTATGTATACCTCAATAAAAACTTTTTTGACACACACACACACACACACACACACACGATTCCATAAAGCCCAAAGTATTTCTGCAGGCAGATCTACCCTATCAGAGCAGAGGAGTGTATGACCTTTCAGCTAAGGGAAACCCTGTACAATCTTACATTTAAAGAAAAGGAAAAAATGAAAACAAAATAAAATCGTGATGCTAGATGATCAAGTCCGCAAGAAAATTTAAACTTCTGATAACAATACCTCTTAGAATATGCTGTCTAGTTTAACTGCCTCATGCACTTAACAAACCAAGCCTGTTTCCAAAAATACGTCAAAGAATATAGGAAAAGGTAGAAAGCAGACTAAAAACTAAACATTTAAGGGTGAAGATTCAAAGCAGCCATTAAACCACCAACACAGTCCTCTTCCCTGATTCCTGAGCAACTTTACTTGCCAGTCACTGGTATGAAGCAATCTGCTCTCATCCAAAAGGAGTCACAACCCAGTACGACTCAGTTACCCAGAAGACTACAGCGGAAAAGAGGAGCCTCAGGCTTCACCGGGCAAGTTAAAGCAAGCCCTATAGAACCTAAATACATAACTCAGCTATTTAATCAAATAACTGTTAAAGGACTAAATACTAAATTGTCAAATGCCTTCTTAGCAATAACTACCTGTTCTCTCAAGAAGACCCTATATCCCAGACAATTACTTTCCTTTTATGAGGTATGGAATGAGCCTCACCTTCGAGCCATTGTCAGTATCTTCCCCCACCTCCCATCTTCACCTACTTACAATATCCTGTCCTATCTTTCATGTTCCAGATCTACTACTTCTGCATGTTAGAAAATCCTAGAAAGATAACATATTTAATCGAATAGCAGCTTTTTTGAAAATGCCTTTCTGTATGTAACAAAGGTACCGTTCAGTTTGCCCCTACCACTCAAAGACTGATCAAATTACTTTGAGCCACAACTCACACAACCAGCAAAAGTTCACCTTGAAAATGCAAAGCTGCTGCTCCAAAGTGATAAATTTCCACCAGTAAAGTAACCAATTTTTACAAAACACTTTTAAGTGACAAATTAATCTTCTGAGCGTATCAATGCGGACAAACACATCTGCATTCCAGCCAAGTCCATCACAGCAAGCTTTCTTTTAAAAAAAGCTCATCTCTGGGAAAACAATAATCCTCACAGTACAAACAGCTGGCGAAACATCTAGCCAAACTCATTTACAGTTAAAAAAAAAAAAAAAAGACAAAAATGTACTGATGACCAAGTTAAAATGCCTATCAAAGTATCTTCAGATCTGCAAGCTGTTTAGAATTCCCAAGAAACGGGACTCCCCCTTCCTTTGGTTTAGAAATAGTATACTCAGAAACAGAAAAATCTGACACCTGCTCTCCCCCACTTGCTTAAGAGCAACATTCTGTAAAATAGATTGCATTCACGCATCCAACTCCACTAACAACTAAAAAGTTGCAAGGCAGTAGATAATGACAAGTGAAAAAAAGGAAAAAATACCAACAGCCCTGACAACATGCTCGAAGCCAAGGGCTCAGGTGCACGCACGTGAACGCCGCACCGGACACGCTTTCCAGGCTCCCTGCTAAGAGTTCGCTTGATACAAAGTTGTAGAGGACAGGATCCCTACTCTCACCCGGCAAACTTATCTTGGCTTCAGCAGAACTATGTCGAAATGCAAGTCTTGGGAAATTCCTCCTCTCAGCTCTCGACTAAACCTAAGCACAGTACACAAGTTGCTGTCCCTTCACTCCTAATCCTTCGAAAGCATTTCCTGCTTGAAAAATCTTTCTCCCGTACGCCTTCCACAAACTTTTTCCGTTCTTTCGGCCTTACTCCAGGAAGCCTTAAGCCCGCCCATCACCTCCCGCCCCCTGCCCACACTCACACCCACTAGGGAACCTCAACACTCGGCAGACACCACTCCACACGGGCACGCAAAACACATGTGCCTGCAAACCCAGCCCCTTTCCACACCCCCCGGAAACGACACCCCCTTTCTCACACACCGCACGCCACAGCCCATCCCCCTTCCTCCCAGCCCCCACTCGCAGCACCCCCGTCAACCCACCCACGTTCCGGGGAACCCAGCCTCCCCTCACTCCCCAGCTCGCCGAAGGCGGTGGGGAAGGGAAGCAGGAAGAAGGAAGGAGGGCTCAGGCCCGGCCTAGGCCTTTCAGACCAACTAGGGAAGGTGAAGGGGGGTGGGGGGGGGGGACGACCCGCGGGCAAAGCTCGTCGCAAGGCCTCATCCGGGCCCCCTCCGGCCCCAGGCCTTCCCTCCGCCGCCGCGCCAAGGCCCGGGCCGCCCTCCCAGCCCGGACCACACTCACTTGCCAGCCGCGGTCCATCGAGGACGCCGCCGCCGCTGCCTCCTCCGCCGGCTGCGGCTCCGGCCCCCGGGCCTCCCAGGTCCGGCTTCTTGGGCCCCGGGGGCGGCCCAGCTCCCCCGCCCGGGACTGCTCCGGGCGGAAAGGCGGCCACCGGCGCGCCCGCCAGAGCCAGGGGGACGCTGTTGCTATGGAGGCCGAGGCCCGGGGCAGCTCCGGCGGCTGGGTCCTCATGCAGGAACTGACACTCCTCCCCGTAGAAGCAAGTCTTATCCTTAGCGTAGTAGCGGCAGTACTTCAGCTTGACTCCCGCCGCCGCCCCGCCGGGGACACCCCCGACCCCCGGCGGGGCCACCACCGCCACTGCCGCCGCCAGCGAGGAGGAGGAAGGGGAGGCGGCGGCCGAGGGGGGCGGGAGGCCGCCGCCACTGTTCATGGCAACGCCGCAGCCTCGTCTTCCGCTGCCGCCCGAGGAGCCGCCGCCGCCGCCGCCGCCACCATAGACCGGGGAGGGAAGGAAGACGCTGCCGGTGCCGGATAAAAGCCTGGGCGGGTGGGTCTGTCCCGCTGCGGGAGCCGGAGCCGCCCGGGGAGAGGGGGGGAGGGGAGAGGGGAGGGAGGAGGGGGTAGGAAGGAGGGGAGGGGAGGGGGAGAGTTGGGATTCTCTCTCACTCACTCTCTCGTTCTCTTTTCTTAAAGGGGCCGCGCGGGACGACGGGGTGGGCGCGCGGGCCCAGACGGGGCCTTCGAGGGAGCGGGCTTGGGAAGGGGGAGCGGCGGCGGCGAACGGGCTGGGAGGGTGGAGGGGCCAGTTTATTTTTAAATTCTGCCTCCACTCGCTCTCTCGCGCTCTGGTTCCTCCGAGTTGTTTATTCCATTTTCCTCTTCCTGAGAGGGCCGTCGCCGCTGCGCATGCGCGCCGAGGCGCGAAGGTTTGTGGGTAGCGGGAGCGCGAGGGGAAGCCCCGCCAGGCGTCCGGCCCCCGGGGCATCCGCGAGCCAGCCGGCGGTTAGGACGGGCGGTTCGCGGTGGCCTTCCCTGAGGCTGATCCGGGTGGTGAAGTTCTCACGAGACGAATACCTTCCTACTTTGTATGTCCTCTAACTTACAAAACCAGGCGGCGTTTTTTAATCGAAAAGACAAAATTAGCAGCCTGTAAACGGTCAATTTGAGGGTCCGCACCTGGAGACGGAGGCAAAGCCCTTGCTCTGTTTGAAGGATAGTTTCGTCTGTTTGCCACACTTCCCCTCCCTCCTCTCCCTCTCTTTTCACCACCTTCCTCTGTTTCCTTCTCCTTGAAGGCGATGAGAGCTGCAGGACTGATTACCTTAACTGCTGGGCCTTCTATCAAAAAACTGAGCCAAAAATGGTGGATTTGGACAAACCCCCTGCTCAGTGCAGCACCTGTTTTCTCTATATTACTCAAAGGCTTCAGTAAAATATTATGAAAAATAAGATGCCACCTGGGGACAACACTGCCTAGGCAGCGCCAGGTTTCATGTATAAAGTGCTAGATTGCTTTTCTCCCATCAGCCTAGTCTTGATTTGAAATTCATTTTTAAAAGATAGTTTTTCCCTCCGCGATCTCTGATGTTTTGCTCTGTATTTAAAAAAAAAAAAAAAAGTTTTCAGGAATTTTAAAGCATTGCTATGAAGGGAAAAGTAATTTTAACATTTTAGTTTTTCCTCCTATCTAAAAGATTGGGCCAAAAGGCAATATCGCAGTTGTGCAGGGGGAATATTTGCTGGCAGTATTTAAGGAATTGTGGCAAATAGAAGAAATCGCAGAAGAACGGATATAAGCAAGCGTACCACACTGCAAAAAGGGGGAAAAGTGGATTCCGTACATCACAAACTGGTAAGCCTGGTGATGTTGCTTAACTGAATTCAAAAACAACGTTGTGTTGCGACTTTTGTTGAAAACCCCTTTCGTCTGTTTATTCAGCAAATATTTATTGATGCCCATTATGCGTAGCAGGAACTGCCAAGAGCTGGAGAAACAAAACTAAACGAGATGCCGTCTTGTCTGAGTTCGAATGGATTCCTTTCCCTCTGGTCGGGGAAGCATAAAGTACCCAGGCGATTATAAACCTGTGTCTTCAGTGTTAATCTTATCACACTGGCTATAAGAGGATGTTAAAGATGTTAGACTTTCTGGAGAAAGTTGATAATTCTAATAGCAGGCGTTGAGAACATCTGCTTTGAATGCAGACGGAGTGAGTTTGTAAGCCAGTGCTGAGGTTTAAGAGCTGTGTTACTCTGGGTAAGTTACTTCATTTCTCTGTGCCTCATTAGCAAAATGATGATGATAGTATCTACTTCATAAAGTATAAGCTACTGTATGTAAATGTGTCCCATGCTTAGTAAGAATTCATTAGATTTTAGCTATTGCTGTTAGTAATCTTGCGGCCAGTAGTAATCGACGTAGAAGGGTGCGGAAAAGAGCTTCACAGGCAAAGCAGGCAGCTTGTGCAAAAGGCCTTGTGAAAGAGAGCTTTCATTGTTAGGACAGTGGAGAACTGAACAGGAACCATATCGCACAAGTCTCCGTGTGACATGTTAAAGGACTTAACTTTTTCTTGAGGGCAAGAGAAAGCTGTGACAGGGTTTTAAAAAGTCACGTAATGCCATGGTCAGATTTCCCTTTAGAGAAAAACATTTTGATTCTCCTAAGAACCCTATGAGAAAAGTAAAGAAGATGGGTTATCACCATTTTGTGGATGAACAAACTGAGTAAGGTGTGGATTTACACCAAGTTACCAGCTTGTAAATCTCAAAGCTACGATTTCAATTCAGGACTTCTAGGTCCAACTCTTAATCTTAGCTCAGGTCTTGATCAGGTCATGAGGTTAAGCCTGGCGTCGGGGTTCACGCTAGGCTTGAAGACTACTTAAAAAAATGTTTTTTTTTTTTAATTCAAGACTTCTAATTACAAAACACGTGCTCTTTCCATCACACATTTGCCGTTCCTAAATGAACATATATATTTACTGATTGCTTGGAAAGCAAAGCTGTGTCTGGTGAGACAACCTAGGTTCATTAAATCCATGCCAAATTAAGCATATCACTCAAATAAACCTTTATTGAGAACCTATGTATCAAGTTCTGTGCTAGGCTATGATAAACAAAAATATGTAAAATACAGCCTGTGTCCTCAAGAGTTACTGAGAATCCCGAGGGGAAATGCCAAAGATAAATCATCCCTCACTACCACATTTGACAGAGTTTTCTATTAAATCATTGTGAACAAGATGGAGAAAAGTAGACTAAGATACTTTAGTTAGGTGACTTGAGTATCTTTGATTAGTCATAATTGAAATGTTGGGGCGCCTGGGTGGCTCGGTCGGTTAAGCGTCCGACTTCGGCTCAGGTCATGATCTCACGGTCCGTGAGTTCAAGCCCCGCGTTGGGCTCTGTGCTGACAGCTCGGAGCCTGGAGCCTGTTTCGGATTCTGTGTCTCCCTCTCTCTCTGACCCTCCCCTGTTCATGCTCTGCCTCTCTGTCTCAAAAATAAATAAACGTTAAAAAAAAAAAAAATTTGAAATGTTGCTAAAGCTGCCATTGGAGTGCTTTAAACAATATCCGAAGAGTATTGGTAAATTCGTACATGGTCTTTACTATCTTCCTTTGGACTCTGTCCTGAACGTTTCTTCAAAAAATGTTATCTACTGCCTATTTAGCAGATCGGCAATGTGTTGCAAAAACAGTGGGGATAGATAACGCGGTAAATGGCAAATTGGGATTTGTAAAAAATGGACCAGTGCTAACAAATTGAAACCTGAATTAAATTTGGAGGGAAACGGCAAACAGGCACTTTAATACATCACCGACGATAACAACCTCTCTGCGTGCCTCCTCAAAGCAAACAGGCAGTATTTCTTCAAAACCCTTCAAAATGTACATTACCTTGTAACTGTTATTCCACTTGGCAAATAAGTCCTAAGAAAATAAATGTAAGTAAGGAGTTTTATGCTGTAACGCAATCATTGCAATATTACATACAAAGCTAAAAAAAGAAAGAGCTGCTAACAATGTAAATTCTAAAACCAAGGAGAATAAATAGTGGACTATTCACCTGGAATATTATGCAGCCATTAAAAAAGACAGCCAGGAAAAGGTACAATGGTGTTTACAGTACAATGTAAATATTTAACATGAAAGAAGATTGCATGTGTTGTATTATGATATAAACAATAAAAAAGCTAATAGAAATAAAGATTCAAAGAACTGCCTCAAAACATTAACAATGGTTTTACCTAAGGTGGTAGAATGACCACCTCTGTTTCCTCTAGTTCCCAAATTTGTATCATGATCATATGTCCATAATAGAAAAATAAGCATTAACATTTATTATAATTTACTCTTAACCTTTTAATTCTGAGGGTGAGTACATGGATGTTTATTCAATTGTTCTGTGTATTTTTAGTTTCATTTTGTTTTCAAATAAATTTGTGAAGGCAAGCCGGACACTCACTTGTTGTCCATTTCTTCAAATTTTCACTCGTCCAGTGTTTCCCAAAGTGTATTTCACGGCAGATTGGTTCAGCAGTATGTTAACTGGCTTTACACAGAGGAAAGGGTCTAGTGTTGAGACGGTTCCCATGGGAAATGCCGAGTTGAACAACTTTGTTCTTTGTTTCGGCCTTGAGTATGTTGACATGTTGTAATTCTCTAAAAGCAGGACTTAATTAGCAGAATTTACCGAATTATTTCTTACCACTTTTTTCAGAACACTTTTCTGTCTACTCCCCTTGCAGAGTCAGTGTTCCTCAAACACACTTTGAGAAACACTGCCTTCTCATTTCCCCCGTAAAACTTGCTCTTTTCACATGTGTCTGCATTCTGCAGTCCCCCATGCCAACCCTTCTACCTTGCTTTCTACTTCGTGCAGCCATGAAAAGAAAGCACTGCCTACGTCCTTAGAACAGGAGCCCCTTCTCCCATCTAGGACAGATCCTTTCATTCCTGCCCTGAACTCCCCTAATATTTCCTCGGTGGACTAAGCGTTCTCCATCCAGCATCTCCTCGGACTCTCCTCCTAGTATGTGATTATGTAAAGTTTCACACCGAAATAATGCTTAAGGCATCCATTCCTTTCTGTTGTGAACCTTTTGTAATCAGAACCGAAAGCATTTTTGTTTTTTAAAATCCCCGAAAAGAAACACTGCTGGTAAGAGGGCTAACTAATAACAGCCACGTTGGAGGGCAATTTGGCAAGATTTGTAAAATTTTCAAAAATCCATACCCAAGACCCAACAATGCCACTCCTGGTATCTCCCCTAGAAAGACCCTTTTGTGCTCAAGGAGGCATACGTCACAATGTTCGTTGTTAATAGTGAAATTGGAAATTACCTAAATGTTCGTAAATAAAGAGATGGGATCTTTAAGTGCCATTATTCTCCAGGAGCCATTGTTGAATGAAAAAGCCACAATGCAGATAAATACGGAATATAACACCTTTTATGTAAAATAAAATACATTTCCTACAACGACATATATAAATGTGTACAGAAAGGACTGGAAGGATACACATGACATTGCTAACAGGATGGGGATTAGGAGCAGTAATGAAAGGGGACTTTAGCTTCATATGTAATGGGCCAGATTTTACAAGAAGAATGGATGCCGGCTTCTGTAATTAAAATTTGACTTTAAAGAAAGACAACCCTCATCTTCTTTTGTCCTAACTTCTCTTCAGGGGCAATTTACTTGGACCACCCTTTCCACCACCAGTCCCTTCGTCTCCATTCATCCTTAATTGAGAATAATTGAGAATAAGGGACGTTACCCTTGCTACGTTAAAGTCTTTTTTTACTGGGGCCACTGCTGATATTCATTAGCAAATTTATTGGATACTCTGTAATATTCAACAACAATAACAATTCTGCTGCGCTCCTGGCTCGGCTCCCAGTCACCCTTTCCTCTCATTTTTTCCTTCCTCCTTTTTAGTGTTGCCTCTGCCTCTGCCATTCAGCGCTGCCCGCATAGTAGGTCTTGCAGAAATACTGTGAAATGCATTTCAAGTGATCAATTTATTAAAATTTAATACAGCGCACGGGAAATCCTCTGAGGCTCAAGCTTGTGTTGTGAACACAAAATGCCATGGTAATGAGACACAAAAGTACACTGGATTTGGAATTTAAATAACTGGTTTGAAACCTGGTTGTTACTACGTTCTACCCATGTGGCTCTTAAGCAAGTCTCTTAACCTCTTAGCTTCAGTTTCTTAATTTTTAAAATGGAAATAATACCTACTTCATGGAGCTGCCCTGAGGATTGAATGATCTCTCTGCCACCGAGTAAACAAAGTTTTCATTTACAAAATAATTTTAACCACCTTTCTGTGTAGAAGGCATTCTACTTCTAACAACTTTGTATCTTATTACCTTTGATGTTCCTTCTTTTTAGCACCTGTCCTACATCCCTCTACTTCTGTGATGATGACGCTGGCTGGCAATTACTGTAATGATGTCTCAAATTACAGTGTTTCACTGCTTACAGAAGCAGCCAGGCATGCTTTCCATTTCTCTTCCCGACTCTCCTGTGAAACAGTGAAAATGAGGATATTATTTTAATATTGGGAACCTGAGACTTTGAAAAGATCTCTAAGGTTCTGTGACTTGCCCAAAATTAGCTGAGGCTCTTTAAAATGCCATGTTCTAGGATTTTTCTCCTAAACTATGATCAGCTCAGTAGAGTTTATGTCCTCTCATTCTGGATCTTCTTACTGTTGCCTTTAGCCCACCTTGGGATTAAATATATTCCCTCCTTATCCTTCACTAAAACGCCTCAAGTTCATGTTTCGTTCATTTGGATACTCTGTTAACGGAGCCCTTGAGCAAGTCTGGGGTTTTGAAACCCATAATTGAATACTGATAGGGAGAGTAACTTCCAAGATTATTTACGTGTGCCTTCATGGTTGTGTTTACAAATGCAGCCACATTCCCATTTGTGGATGGAAGAACTGTGAGGAATGATGAAATCATGTTTTTCTTCTTCACCTGGTAATCTAAATGAGCATTGGTTTCCAGGTAGTCACCCACCTTGGTGAAAACAAGACTTATTCTAAATTATACCACATTTTTGAGATGTACTTACGCACCCTAATCACATTTCTAGAATGTCATGGTAGCAAATCTTCATTTTTTAAGAGAAGATTAGGTACAATTTATCAGAGCCAGTCGTCATAAATGGCAAAAATTACTGAACAGGACCATCTCATTTGTGATTCAAAATAATGATGTGAATATAAGTAAAACCAATGTTCTTGTGTGGCTTAAAAGCTGACGCTGAAAATAATTTCCTAAAAACAATGGAACATCATTAAAGGGTAAGTGTAAAATGTTCCCATGTAACTATAATAAGTATTCCACAAGGAAAGTGTTTGTTTGAGTTTATAGGCTAATGTGTTTGCTTGTTAAAAATTATTCAAGGGTCTTATTTTTCTCTCAGATCTCTTCAAAAACATTTTGTAGGCGACTTCCTACTTCTAGAGGAGGGCTCTCTCTATAGGAAGGGTTCATTCTTGAGTATCCTTTACTAAAAATAAACCTTCAGACAACTCTAAGTAACTTTCATGCTATGAAGATGACCTCCACAACTGCAAATAATCCACAAATCATATTTACTTTGGGATAGAATGTGAGAATTATCTTTTGTCTGGGTGGCCTCAAGCAATGTTCCCCCAGCAACAGTTTGCTAAGAGCTAAAGTTGATGTTAATTTGTGCTAAGTACCAGTAATTGGGAAAACTTAACATTTTCTAAGTAGGGATTGTGTCAGTGGTCGCAGCCTCCGTTTAAAACTTTCTCCAAGACAACTAGCCTGGAAACTACGTGTGGATAAGTTAGGGCTATTTTTGAGTCCCAGAAATGAATTTCACTGCCTTCATATATGTTTCTTCTACATTTGTAAAATCGAATGTCGTCTTACACTCTTAAGTTCTGCTCTGTAATTCATTACTAGGTTATTAGCAACTTTCTATTGTTAACCTTGCTTGGACAACTTTTTGGTGGACTGACAACAAAAGTCTTCTGATTTGTGGCAGTTACAAATCACTGATATGTTGAAAGATTTTTTAGTGTATCTGTGACAAGGTAGCCTTTCATCAACGTCATCATACTCGTACATTTGTGTATAGTGTGCAGGTGTTAAGTCTTGGTAGTAGGAAAAAGCAGTTTGCCACCATTCTTGACAAGTTTTCAAAGGACTTGAAGACTCTCCTTCTTCTATTCCTTCTAATATTCTTATATACTCTCCTTATAACATGTTAACATTAGCGTACCTTGGAAATAACCGTGATTGTGGAAGTATGTCATTTTTATCGTCCCCCACAGCTACCACCAGCCTTACAGAAGTGGCTGCAATTTAGCAAAGCCCTCTGCCACCATTTCCTGTTGATTCAGCACCCCCACTCCAGAAAGTCACTTGGATGTTTCTATGTGTGGCATGCCCGTTATTATAATTTTAAATCTGACAGCTCTATGTTAATTTATTTTACTATTTCAAAGGTTAGATATTTGTTTCAGTGCAGATGTTCTAGTTTATACTCTGATGTAAAGCTTTGTATCAGGAGACTTACTAAAAGTATATATATTAAAACAAGATTCTTAATGGGATACGCCATTAGTAAATTTAAAAGGAAGCTCCTGGGGCGCCTGGGTGGCTCAGTCGG
This sequence comes from Panthera uncia, assembly GCF_023721935.1. Lineage (NCBI taxonomy): Eukaryota > Metazoa > Chordata > Mammalia > Carnivora > Felidae > Panthera > Panthera uncia. The sequence goes on along the minus strand of NW_026058156.1, from coordinate 39,530 downwards.
TTGGGCGGCCGACTTCAGCTCAGGTCACGATCTCGTGGTCCGTGAGTTCGAGCCCCGCGTCGGGCTCTGGGCTGATGGCTCGGAGCCTGGAGCCTGCTTCCGATTCTGTGTCTCCCTCTCTCTCTGCTCCTCCCCCGTTCATGCTCTGTCTCTCTCTGTCTCAAAAATAAATTAAAAACGTTAAAAAAATATTTAAAAAAATAAAAATAAATAAATAAATAAATAATAAAAGGAAGCTCCTGGAAGCAAGAAACTTTGTCTTTCGCACAGGTGTGTTCAAACTCTTCACATAACCTAGTATAGAGCAAGGGTCTAGGTTCTACAGTTTATTTAGGATTTTTGATGTTTGCCTAAGTGAAAACAAAAAGCAAGAATGAGAGTGCTGATTTCGGGAAAAGAAAATTAAGGCCCAAATACTAAGTGTGAAAAAGAGGAATGTTATGTACAGATAAAAGGCAAATACAAAATAATAAACTTATATGCACCAAATAATACTATTGAATGCCAAAATGCAGAAACACTTACCAATACAAAAGTTGGTTTGAATCACATGCACACACACAATTATAATGGTAGAGTTTAATAAACCTCTTTCGGAATTTAACATAAATAGACAAAAAAGCAAGGACACACTAATGTATTAATAATACATAATCAACTGACTTATGTTTTAGCCGAATAGAGAACTTTATACCCTCTTACCAAAATACATATTCTTTTCATGTAACCATGAAAGATTTACAAAAATTACACATACCCTTGCCCATAATATAAACCACACTGCATTTCAAAAGATAGGGATTTGGGGGTGCCTGTGTGGCCCAGTCGGTTAAGTGTCTGACTCTTGATCTTAGGTCATGATCTCACAGTTTGTGGGATCGAACCTGGTGTCGCTCCCTGTGCCAACAGTGTAGAGCCTACTTGAGATTCTCTCCCCCTCTCTGTCTCTCCCCTGCTCACTCGCCCTCTCAAACATTTTTTAAAAAGGGATTTTAGTGACTACATTTGCTGATTATAATCCAGTATAACTAGAAATCAATGCTAGAAAAAGGATCATAAAGCCCACCTACTTGGAAAGTAAGAAATGTTTTTCTAAATATTTCCAGGACCATAGAAATAAAACTGAAATTATAATACCCAAAAGTCAATGAAAAGGAGTACATACTGCATCTTAAAGCCTAGGATACACTGCTATACTAAGAAGAAATGTATACATAGCCTTAGGTACTTTCATTATTAAAAAAGAATGAATAGTAACAAACTTACACAAGGACAAAATGAAATGAGAGGAAGAAAAGGTAGTGTGTAATAAAGGAAAGACTGAAACTAATGAAATAGAAAACATCAAGAGGTTTAAACAGATACACTCCTGGCAAGTCTGATGATGGCAAGAAGAAAAATATACATATTATCTTCAAAACACTTATAGAAAATAACTACCAATCTACAATACAGTGTCCAAGGAAAATATTTTTTAATGTTTAATGTTTATTTTTAATGTTTTAAATTGTTTATTTTTGAGAGAGAGAGACAGAGCATGAGCAGGGGAGGGGCAGAGAGAGAGGGAGACACAAAATCCAAAGCAGGCTCCAGGCTCTGAGCTGTCAATGCAGAGCCCAACGCCAAGCTGGAACCCACAGACCACGAAATCGTGACTTGAGCCAAAGTCGGATGCTTAACTGACTGAGCCACCCAGGAACCCCTTAATGTTTAGTTTTGAGAGAGAGAGAGAGAGAGAGACATACACACACACACACAGCACAAGCAGGGGAGGGGCAGAGAGAGAGAATCCAAAGCAGGTTCCATGCTGTTAGGGCAAAGCCCCACGTGGGGCTCGAGCCCATGAACCATGAGATCATGACCTAAGCCGAAATCGGACACTCGACTGAATCACCCAGGCGCCCCAGAAATATTCTCTGGAAATGAAGATGAAATCGTTTTCAGACAAAAGTCAGAAAATTAGTCCCTAGCAGACCCGCACTAAAGGATTTCAAATAGAAGAAATGAAGAGCGATAGGGTGAAATATATGAGTAAAACCAAATGAATATGGACCATATAAAACAATACCAGTGCCCTGTGAGGTTTTAAATAGATGGGGAATGCAAAGACATGAAAACAACACATAAATCATAGGGGATGTAAGTGAAGGACCTTGAATTCCTTGCATTTTCAAAGAACAGTAGTAATTTACCTTCGACTTTAGTGAGAGATGTATATTGTAACCTCTAGGATAACTACTAAAAGTAAGAATATATAAAACTTAATACAAGAGGAAATGGAATAATCATGTATTTGACCCAAAAGAAATAAAGACAGAAAAATTGACACAGAATAAGCAGAACAAATGGAAAACAACTTTAAATATATTAAATGTAAACCTTCAAGCTCCAATTAAAAGACAAAGACTTTCAGCCTTTCCAAGCTACTTGTATAAGGGTCTGTACGACATTGTTCTGGGTTCCTGTGGTAACTTAACGGGAATCTTTCACAATCTTTCCGGATCTTTGGGTGCTCCCCGATGAAAGAGGAGGATGTCTTCATAAGGCAGCAGGAACCCGCTTAGGTGGCACCAGCCTTGATCTCCAAATGGATTAGCACACCTACAAAAGGAAGAGTGATGGTGTCTACATCACAAATATGAAGAGAACCTGGGGGAAGTTTCTGCTTGCAGCCTGAGCCACTGTTGGTGTCAATGTCACATCCACCAGGAATACTGGCCACCAGGCTGCGCTGAAGTTGGCCACCACCATGGGATCTGCTCCTATTCCTGGCCGCTTCACTCCTGGAACACTTAGTGACCAGATCCAGCCTCGAAGGAGCCAAGATTTGTGGTAGTTACCAATCCCAGCCTCTCACACAGGCACCTTATGTTGCCCTGCCTACCATTGCCCTGTGTAACACAGACTCTCCTCTGTGCTATGCGGACATTGCCATCCCGTGCAACAATAGACCTAGTGGGTGGTAGAGCCTGAGGTCTACTTCTAGAGACATCCTGAAGACATTGAGAAGGAAGAGCAGGCTGCTCCTGAAAAGGCCAGGACCAAGGAGGAATCTCAGGGCAAATGGACTATTCCTGCTCCCTGGTTTACTGCTACTCAATCCAAGGTCACAGACTAGTCAGACGGTGCAGGTGCCCTCTGCGCCTGTCGGGTGGTTCCCTCCTGCAGCCTGGCACGTTCCGCCTGCCACTGAAGACTGGTCTGCAACTCCCACTGCTCAGGCCACTGGAAGGAGGAACGATACTGTCTGTTCTTCCACAGACTCTTAAACAGAAAACGGAAATAAGGTTGATGGAAAATAAAAAGACCAAGACTTTTGGGTTGGATTAAGAAGAAAACTATCGGGGTGCCTGGGTGGCTCAGTCAGCTAAGCATCCAACTCTTGATTTCGGCTCAGGTCACGATCTCAGGGTCATGAGATCAAGCCCCATGTCAGGCTCGGTGCTGAGCTCCATGCTGGGGATGAAGCCTGCTTAAGATTCCCTCTCTCTCCCTCTTCCTCTACTGCTCATGTGCACGTGCCTTCTCTCTTTCTCTCTCTCTCTCTCAAAAGAAGAGGAAGAAGAAGAAAACTATATTTCATGGTTCAATCAAAGAAGCACAATCAGTATGAGTGTAAAGAATAAGGGCTTAGTTGTAGAAATTAGACCTTACACAATTGGGGGACATTTGATACAATTTAATGCCCATGATATTTTTAAAAATCCATAGCAACTAGGAATGGAAAGGAGCATATTTAATCTATAATAGGGATCCTTAAAAAAAAAACCAAAAAACCTATAGCAAATAGCATATTGGTGAACTGTTAAAAAATTTTCCCTCTGAAATCACGACTTGGATGGATGCTCACGACCACCATGTACACACCAACATGGTCCCAGAGGTCCTAAGTGACACAAAAACGGAGGAAGGAGAACTAAGGACTGGAAAGGAAGAAGTAAAACTAAAGATCCTTAGAAAACATGCTTCTGTATTATTGCTGGATACAGGGTCACCATAGACGATTCATTTGTATTTCTCTTTATCAGCAAAAATTAGAAAACTGAAAAAGTTTTAAATGATACCATTTATACAATCATACCTAGAAGTAATTCTAATGAACTGTATATAAGACCTTTACATATAAAACTTTTAAAAGGTAAGATATGAGTTATTATTATTTCATGACTTCATAATACAATGTATTCATATTTCATTATTAAGGAGACCTAAATAAATAGATATAGCAAGGTCACAGACTGGAAATAGCATAAGGATGTCAGTCCTCCCCCAACTGATAAATAAGTTTGGTGCAATTTTAATCAAACCCAAGTAGGGTTTGTGTATGTGTATGAGTATACACTACAGACCAGTGAAGAAAGTTTTTTCAATAAATGATGCTGGTTCAATTAAATACAGATGGATGTATTTAATAGATTATAGGTTTAAATTTGAAAGTAAAATAAGGCTTCTTAAAAATAACATGGTAGAGGGGGCGCCTGGGTGGCTCAGTCGGTTAAGCGTCCGACTTCAGCTCAGGTCACGATCTCACGGTCCGTGAGTTCGAGCCCTGCGTCGGGCTCTGTGCTGACGGCTCAGAGCCTGGAGCCTGTTTCAGATTCTGTGTCTCCCTCTCTCTCTGCCCCTCCCCTGTTCATGCTCTGTCTCTCTCTGTCTCAAAAATAAATAAACGTTAAAAAAAATAATAATAACATGGTAGAGGGGTGCCTGGGTGGCTTAGTTGGTTAAGCATCCGACTTCGGCTCAGGTCCTATCTCGCAGTTCTTGAATTCAAGCCCTGCATTGGGCTCTGCACTGGCAGCTCAGAGCCTGGAGCCTGCTTCGGATTCTGTGTCTCCCTCTCTCTCTCTGCCCCTCCCCTGCTTGCGCTCTGTCTCTCTCAAAAATAAACATTAAAAAAAAATTTTTTTTAAATAACCTGGTAGAATATCTTTGTGATCCTGAGGTAGCAAAGATTTCATGAACAGGACGTAAGGACATTAACAGAAAAGAGTAAAAAAAAAAAAAAAAAAAAAAAAAAATTCTAAAATTAACAATTTAATCTTTAAAGTGAAAAGAATCAGATAAAATTTTTACAACACATAAAATAGGTAAATAATATATAAAGAATCCCCTCAAAACAATAAGAAAATGATAACCCAATAGAAAAATTAGCAAGAGACTCAAATAGGCACTCCTCAAAAGATGATATACAAATAGTCAATAAGTATGAAAAGGTTTTCAACCTCATAAGTAATCAGAATGAAAAAACAAAAGTGTATACTACAACATAGCTGACAAAAATGGCTAAAATTTAAAAAGGACAATACCAAGTGCTGACAAAGAATATGTAGTAACCAGAATCTTTAATATACTGCCAGTGAGACTTAAAATTGGTACAACTACATTGGGAAAATAGTTGCTGCTATGAACACGGGCTTTATTAAAATTAAAGAAATGCAAACACAACCGTTTAACTTCTAGGTGAATTCCCAACAGAAATGCATATATTTCTTGACAGCAAATGTGTGCCAAAAGGCATGTACATTATTCCTAAAAGCATCATTTATTATAGGTCAATAGGAAAAAAAATGCTAATGCCTATAAACTTTAAAATGGACAAATAAGTATGGAATGTGTGCATCCAGTAGAATACTTGAGACCAATAAAAATGCATTAACTATTGCTTCATGCAGCAACGTGGATGGAGCTTATTAGCATACTGTCAAGAGAAAGAACTCAGGGAGTACATTAAAAAAAGAGTACTTTGGGGCGCCTGGGTGGCTCAGTCGGTTAAGCGGCCAACTTCAGCTCAGGTCATGATCTCACGGCCCATGAGTTAGAGCCCCGCGTCGGGCTCTGTGCTGACAGCTCGGAGCCTGGAGCCTGCTTCCGATTCTGTGTCTCCCTCTCTCTCTCTGTCCCTCCCCTGCTCACGCTCTGTCTCTCTCACTCTCTCAAGAATAAATCAACATTAAAAATTAAAAAAAAAAAAAAAGAGTGCCTTATATATGATTCCACTTATATAAGTTTATAAAAGTTTGAGGGCACCTGGGTGGCTCAGTTGGTTAAGCGTCGGACTTCAACCCAGGTCATGATCTTTTAGTTTGTGAGTTCGAGCCCCACATCAGCCTGCACTGACAGTGCAGAGCCTGATTAGGATTCTCTTTTTCCCTCTTCCTCTGCCCCTTCCCCACTTGCACACACTCTCTCTCAAAATAAATAAACTTAAAACAAAAATTTTTTAAAGTTTATAAAAGTTTGAAAACAGGCACCTGGGTGGCTCAGTCGGTTACACATCCAACTTTGGGTTCAGACCTCTCATTGGGTTCTGTGCTTGGAATTCTCCCTCTCTCTGACCCCCCACCTTTCTCTTTCTCTTTCTCTCTTAAATAAACTGGGGCGCCTGGGTGGCTTAGTCAGTTGAGTGACTTCAGCTCAGGTTATGATCTCGAGGTTTGTGAGTTTGAGCCCCTGCCATCAGGCTGTCTTCTGTCAGCACAGAGGCCATTTCAGATCCTCTGTCCCCCTCTGTCTCTGCGCCTCCCAGCTCGTGATCGCTTGCTCTCTCTCTCTCTCTCTCTCTCTCTCAAAAATAAACATTAAAAGAATAGTAATAAATAAATAAACATTTTCTAAACCTTTGAAAACAGGCATAACTAATCCGTAGTGTTGAAAGTCAGTATGGTGACTATATTTAGGAAGGAGAGAGAAAGGCATTTGGGAGCGGACATGTAGAGGACTTCTGGGACAATAGTGATGTTTTATTTTTTGACTTGGGTAGTGGTTCTATGGGTTCCCTATGTGATAATCCATTGGTCAGTACGCTTCTGGATCATTCGTTTTTCTCTATGTTCTACTACCTTTTAAAGTATTGTTAGTAAATAACATAACAGACACCATTAGGAATTTGAAAGGTGCTGTGACAGTAGATATGGAAGAGATTCATAGATTTTTATGTGTGATAAAACACGCAGCATAAAATTTGCCATCTTAATCACTTGGAAGTGTTCAGTAGAGTGTTAAGTAAATTCACTTTGATGCAAAACAGAGCTCCAGAACTTTTCATCTTGCAGAACTGCCTAAATTCTAAACAATTCCCGTTTCCCCCCGCCCGTAGCCCTTGGTTAACCTCCACTCCACTTTCTGTTTCTATAAATGTGACTGTTTTAGATACCGCATACAGGTGGAATCCTACAGCATCTGTCTTTTTTTTTGCCTGGCCTCTATCACTTAGCATAGTGCCCTCAAGGTTCATCCAGAATTTATTTTCTTTCTAAGACATAGGATACTCCATTGTATGTATGTACCACATTTTGTGTATCCATCCATCCCTTGAGGAATAGTGATGAATGTCTCTGGCTATTGTGACTGGTACTGCTATGAACATAGGTGTGCAAATCCCTCTCCAAAACAAACCCTGCTTTTTCTTTTGGATGTATACCCAGAAGTGAGGTTGCTGTATCGTACATCGCTACTATTTTTAATTTTGTGAGGAACTGCCACACTGCTTTCTAGGGCAGATGCACCATTGCACAATCCTACCAAGTGCTGGAACCAAACTGGGACCAAAAGGGTTCCCATTTGTCTGCATCCTCACTGACGCACTTTTTTGTGTGAAATAGTAATCACCCGGAAAGGTGTGAGATGATATCTCATTGTGGTTTTGAGCTTAAAAGTATGTTTTCCTAAATTTGAACATCTTTTTTTTTTAAATATTTATTTATTTTTGAGAGGGTAGGGGGTGGGGAGGGTCAGAGAGAGAAGAAGACCGAGAATCCCAAGCAGGCTCTGCATCATCAGTGAGGAGCCCAATGCGGGGCTCGATCTCACAAACTGTGAAATCATGACCTGGGCCGAAACCAGGAGTCAGACACTTAACCAACTGAGCCACCCAGGTGCCCTCTAAATTTAAACATCTGTATTGAGTTATAATTCACATATCACACAATTCACCCATTGCGGGTGTACAATTCAGTGGTTTTTAGTATATTCACAGTTTTCGTGCTTCATCACCACAATTTTAGAGATTTCCATCACCTCAAACTGAAACCACATGCCCTTTAGTGTTCATTCCCCTGTGTCCACCCCAGCCTTTAACAAACACTTTTGTACTTTCTTCCTCTGCAGATTTTCTGTGGATTTCCCTTTTTTGGAAATTCCGATGGTATTTTCAAAGGAATGTTTGCAATGCTATGACAGTGAAATTCAAGATCTAGAGGAAATGGATGCTTTCTCGGCAAAATTTAAATTTTCAAATGGACCCAAGAAGAGGTTGAAAACCCAGAAGACCCATAGAACTAGAACATGAATTTGAAATGTAACTTTTAAAATACATGCCAAATCCAAATACCTTTGCATCTGAATTTTACGTATACTTCCAAAAACAGAAAATTCTCAAGGACTATTCTTGAGGCTAGAAAAAGAGAATGTTTTCACTTTTTGAAACTAAGATAAACTTACTACCCAAACCTTGTTTTGTTTTTGTTGTTGTTGTTCTTTCCAATTAAGTAGGCACCATGCCCAGTGTGGGGCTTAAACTCATGATCCTGAGATCAACAGTCACATGCTCTACCTACTGAGCCAGCCAGGTGCCCCATACGACCCAAACCTTGTAAAGATAGTGCCAAAATAAATAAATCCATTGGCTAATTTCACTAAGGAATATGAACATAAATAGGCTAAATAAAATATTTGCAAACTGAATCAGTAACTATTTATTTATTTATTTTTTAATTTTTTTTTTAACGTTTATTTGTTTTTGAGACAGAGAGAGACAGAGCATGAACGGGGGAGGGGCAGAGAGAGAGGGAGACACAGAATCGGAAGCAGGCTCCAGGCTCTGAGCCATCAGCCCAGAGCCCGACGCGGGGCTCGAACTCACGGACCGCGAGATCGTGACCTGAGCTGAAGTCGGACGTTTAACCGACTGAGCCACCCAGGCGCCCCTGAATCAGTAACTATTTAAAATAATTTGAAATATAAGCAAGTTGAATGTAAAAGAATAATAAATCAGGGCGCCTGGGTGGCTCAGCTGTGCTGCAAGGATAAGACAGATATGGGATTTTAAAGACTTGGTTTAAGCAAACAAAAATATACGCTATCTCATGAATAATTTTGTATATTCCATGTTGGAATGATAATGTTTTAAATGTATTGGGTGAAATAAAATATAATATTAAAATAGTTTTCACCTGTTTTCTTTTTACTTTTTTAAAACATGGCTAGTAGAAAATTTTAAATTTTGTGTGTTGGCTTGCATTATATTTCTGTTGGACAGCACTGCTGTGTGTCAAATACCAATATACATTAAGGAAAAAGTCTAAGGTGGCTGAATATTAGATAATTACATAAAAATAAATAATTTTTATGCCTTAAGAACCAATTAGAAATGGAACTAGAGAAGATATCTGTAGGGGCGCCCGGGTGTAGAGATTACTTAAAAAAATAATAATTTAAAAAAAAAATTTTTTTTTACGTTTATTTTTGAGACAGAGAGAGACAGAGCATGAACAGGGGAGGGGCAGAGAGAGAGGGAGACACAGAATCTGAAACAGGCTCCAGGCTCTGAGCTGTCAGCACAGAGCCCAATGTGGGGCTCAAACTCACGGACTGCGAGATCATGACCTGAGCCGAAGTTGGTCGCCCAACCGACTGAGCCACCCAGGCGCCCCAAAAAGAATAATTTTTAAAAAAGAAAAGATATCTCTACATATAGTAGTGAGAAAACTCTACATCCCGCAAAATTATATACATAAATCGAAATCCCTACAAGAGAATGGGGTGTTGGGTTTTTTTAGCTCGGTTGTTTGTAATATTTATTTTTGTGTGGTACCTGAAGCAAATAATTTAATAGCCCTAAGAATAAATAAATATGGAAACGAGGGAAGACCTGCTTCATCAGATAGTAAAACTTTGTTATAAAGCTCCTGTAATTACAAGAGTACAGTACTGGGATAGGAACACATGACTAAATAGTAGAAGAAAAAGAGATCCAAGTTTCATGAAACATAATCTGTGGCAAAGGCGTTGTTTTAGTTCTGTGAGAAAAGGAATTTTTAAAAATAAATGTTGCTGTGATATATTTCTATTTTAGAAAACAAAACAGGATATGAAAACAGTGGAAGGATCCAGTATATAAAAATAAAGTCCAAATGGGATATAAAAAATAAACAAGAAAGTTTAGGAGAATGTGTATATAATAATTGTGTCCAAACCTTAAACAATTGCTGGAACCCAGTAAGCAAAAGAGAGAAATGAGATCCAGAAAATGAAACTCAATTGAAATAAAGAGAGAAAGAAATTCTAACATTGAATAGTGAGGGGAAGATAGCATGACAGCATGGTGGGCATACCTTCCGGATTTTGAACTGTTTTTTTTTTTTATAAAAAGCTTTAAATAGTATGAATGGATAACTTTGATAAAAAAATTAACACTAAGATTAAAAAAGAGGTGTGTGTGTGTGTGTGTGTGTGTGTACATGATAATAAAATTGGGAAGTATTTATGATGATTTTGTACGGCTAGCCCATCAAATTCACCAAGAATTCTCTCAAATGTTACTGCCCCTGTTTTCAAAAGAAAATGAAGCTAAGAAAGATTAAGTAAATCAGCTAAGATCATACCGCTAAGTAAAGACAGCCATATTTCAACCTAGGTCTAGACCATCTAACGTTAAGAGCTATTTTTTCAATACTTCCGGTAGAATGAATGTTGTTACTCCTTTTCCCCGAATGTACCCCTCCCACCTAGTTGTACTTTCCCTTCTCTGTACTCTCCCAACTATCCCCTGGACAGGTATATAATTAGGTAATTTTTGTTTAGGCCAAATATTCACAGTGTATTAAGGAAAGTGGAGCCTATTACATAAATGTGTAATCAATCCCTCGCTTCAGTTATTTACATGCTAAAAAGCCAAATTAGAATTAGATCAGAGTTTTCAAAGGAAAAGGATCACCAAAGTAGAGACATAGTCGTGGTAACTGCTATTAGAGGACTAGTTACTTGTCGGTTATTTCCCCTTGGATTTGAATTAATCAGATGTGTGAGTTTCTTAGAAGCTGTCAATTTTGATAGTCACATACAAGACATTTGGCTGCATTTGTAGGCTCAGATATTTTCTTAAAAGCTAAGGAATGCAGCTAGAACTGTTGTCTCACCACATAACTGTAATAGGATTATATACACTTAGTAATTATACTAAGGCGAAAAGCAAATACTTACTGTGATTATATAATTCGGTACCATTAATGAAAGGCAACTTTTAAAAAGGAAGGTTTGTAAAAAAACAAATAAATAATAAAATTTAAAAAAATAAAATAAAATAAAAATCAAGGTTTGTAGGAGAAAAGCCTATACTCAAGAGCAAAAATGGGGCGCCTGGGTGGCTGAGTTGGTCACGTGTCCAACTTCAGCTCGGGTCATGATCTCCTGGTTCGTGAGTGAGTTCAAGTCCCGCGTCAGGCTCCATGCTGAGTGCTCAGAGCCCGGAGCCTGCTTCGGATTCTGTGTCTCGGTCGCTCTCTCTCTCTCTCTCTCTCTCTCTCTCAAAAATAAACATTAAAAATTTTTTTAGAAAGAGAAAAATGGTTCTCAGTCCACACATATAAAGAAGAAGAAGGCGAGAGGAAGAGGAAAGAGAAGAAGACGGGAGAAAGGAAGGGAGGGAAGGAGAAAGAAAAAAAGAGTGGGGCGGGGCTTTGGGGGAGGGGGGTGAGAGAGAAAAGAAGGAATACTAGCCAATGGTTCCCCCCGGATCAGCAACTCAAACCATCACCTTGAGATTAACCCCCCAATGCGAATTTACAGGAGGGTGTGAGAAGTGTTCGGCCTGCAAGGAGAGGGATAAGTATCCAGGTGGGAGCAGTTGTTCATACCTGTGTATTTGAAGGTTTAATAACTAGAGGTCAATCTACTCTCATGAAGCTGGAGGTGCATGTGGCCCTGTAAAGGCTTGGGAGGGGCCCTAGCAACGTGTTCTCACGGGCATATCTGTTTGTAAGATTTTCGAAAGTAATGTATTTTAACCATAGCTAGTTAAAGCTCTTATTTCCTTCCGCTCAGACTTCCCCTTGTGTTATGTTTGGGATATAGTTACTTAGCTTGGGTTTAATGGAATAGTCATGGGATTCATAGTCACTCCTATGTACAGGTAAGTCATGGAGAGTCATCCAGATTATAGGAATGGCTTCCAAGAGCACTCCTCCCTCTCAATGCCTACCCACCGTGAACCATAACACAAAGATCTAGGACTAAAGCCAAGCCTGTAGCCTACTCTGTAGAAAATTCTTCCAGTCAATTCTTCCAACTGGGAACATATGAAATTGTAAGCTGGGGGCTTTGGCCCTCATCAACACCTTACTTCAAATGGAAGTCCTCGCCTGTCAAGAACGTGTTCGGTAATGCAACGCGTACAAGTATAAACGAACCATTCCTTAAAAAAAAAAAAAAAAATGGGAATGGCACAACATAGAATTTGTCAGAACCCCTGTGTTTGTGGGGCAAAGCCTGTAGCAGCATTACAAACTGCAAATGTGTCTTTGTGTGAAGTTGTGTTTTATGCTTCCATGATTGGATTGAGTCTTGGCATATCTAACACCTCTTGTCCTGACAAATTCTGGCGGTTCTGGACAAGACGGCATGCTGAGCTGGCACCAAGGCAGTGAAATGGCCCTGAAATCTTGCCACTTACATGTGAAAGAAATTTGATTAGGATTTTCCCAGGTTTGACAACAGTTCTGAAAATTGTCGTTGCGGAACCAATCATGAATGGTGTTGCAGAAATTTTCAACTATTAATAACAAAAGAATTTTGATTGGCCATCATTATAAAAGACTCAATTATCTTTCTGTTCTCTCTAGAGAATATGATTTCTAAAAACAGTGATATAAAAGAGGCAACAAAACATTAGGCAGCCAGAAAAGGTAGGAAAAAGTGATTTACAGATATGTCAGCCAGGTAATAATTATTTAACTAATTAAAATAGCTTAAATGTAGAAATAAAATTATTTATCTCAATTTAGTGACATCTCTGGTATTTGTCAGCTTTTAAAAATCTGTAATTCCCAGGACGCTTGGGTGGCTCAGTGAGTTAAGCATCTGACTCTTGATTTCAGCTCAGGTCATGATCTCACGGTCGAGAAACTGAACCCCACGCCAGGCTCCAAGCTGAGCGTGAAGCCTGCTTGGGATGCTCTCCCTCTCTCTCTGCCCTCCCCTGCTCATGCTCTCTCTCTCACAATAAATAATAAATAAACATTAAAAGAAAAAAAATGGGGCACCTGAGTGGCTCAGTCATTTAAGCATCCAACATCAGCTCAGGTCATGATCTCGAGATTTGTGGGTTCAGGTCCTGCTTTGGATCCTCTGTCTTCCTCTCTCTCTGCCCTTCCCCCGCCCTCTCCCCAAAATAAATATTTTTTTAAATGTTAAAGTACATTTAAAAAAGAAAGAAATGGGCAGAAGACATGAACGGACATTTCTCCAAAGAAAACGTACAGATGGCCAAGGGACACATGAAAAGATGCTCGACATCACTCATCATCAGGGAAATCCAAATCAAAACCACAAAAGATACCACCTCACATCTGCCAGAATGGCTCAAATTAAAAACACAAGGAGCAAGTGTTGGAGAGGATGTAGAGAAAAAGGAACCACTGTCGGTGGGAATGCAAACCGGTGCAGCCACTGCGGAAAACGGTATGGAGGTTCTTCAGGAAAACTAAAAACAGAATGACCATACGACCCAGTAATATCACTACTGGGCATTTACGCAAAGAAAATGAAAACGCTAATTTGAAAAGATATATGCGTCCTGTAGACATTGCACTTATTATCTACAATAGCCAAGATGTGGAAGCAGCCCAGGGTCCATATGCACAGATGAATGGATAAGGAACAGGGGGCATGTATATATATTACTCAGCCATAAAAAGGAATAAAATCTTGCCGTTTGTGACAGCATAGATGGATCTAGAAAGTATAATGCTGAGTGAAATAAGTTAGAGAAAGACAAATACCGTATTATTTCGAATGTATGTGAAATTGAAGAAACAAAACAAAGAAAAAAAAGACAAAAACCCCCCAGACTTAAATATAGAGAATAAAGTGGTTACCAGGCAGGAGGTGGGGAGGGATGGGTAAAGTAGGTAAAAGAGATTAAGATACAATTACCGTGATGAGCACAGAGCAGTGTATAGAATTGTTGAATCGCCATATTGTACACCTGCAGCTAATATCACATCATATGTTAATTATCCTGGAATTTTAAAAACACGTAAAAATTTGTAATAGTTCTATCTTTTCCAATTCTAAATAAATATTTACTTTTGTGCCTAATTGTATGTTTATAATGTTGCACATTCTTTTTTATTTTTTTTAATTTTTAAAAATGTTTATTTTTGAGAGAGAAACAGAGAGAGAGAGAGAGACACAGTGCGAGTAGGGGGAGGGGCAGAGAGAGAGGGAGACACAGAATCCGAAGCAGGCTCCAGGCTCCGAGCTGTCGGCACAGGGCCCCATGTGGGGCTCAAACTCACAAACCATGAGATCATGATCTGAACCGAAGTCAGATGCTTAACAGACTGAGCCACCCAGGTGCCCCTGCTGCATTCTTTTTTTTTAAAAAGAAGGTTCTCTAGGGACGCCTGGATGGCTCAGTCAGTTAAGTATCTGACTTCGGCTCAGGTCATGATCTCCGGGTTCACGGGTTCGAGCCCCGCATGGGGCTCTGTACTGACAGCTCAGAGCCTGGAGCCTGCTTCGGATTCTGCATCTCCCTCTCTCTCTGCTCCTCCCCCATCTCAGGCTCTGTCTCTCTCTCTCAAAATAAATAATAATTAAAAAAAAAAACGTTCCCCTGGGGCGCCTGGGTGGCGCTGTCGGTTAAGCGTCCGACTTCAGCCAGGTCACTATCTCGCGGTCCGTGAGTTCGAGCCCCGCGTCGGGCTCTGGGCTGATGGCTCGGAGCCTGGAGCCTGCTTCCGATTCTGTGTCTCCCTCTCTCTCTGCCCCTCCCCCGTTCATGCTCTGTCTCTCTCTGTCCCAAAAATAAATAAAAAACGTTGAAAAAAAAAATTAAAAAAAATTAAAATTAAAATTAAAAAAATAAATAAATAAATAAAAACGTTCCCCAAATTATATATGATTCAAATCCCCCCTCTCCCTGCCAAACCTGGATCCTCCCTTTGGCTCTGACGGCAAGGGAAAAATACCCCAGGACCTAGGGTGTAGGGTTTATTTAGAAAGTGGATACAGGTATACATAGCAAAATAAATGAGTAAGTGAAATAATGAACCAACGGAAAGAGAAGCCTGCTCATGGCTACAGCCCCAAATTTAGAAGCCTAGTTTCTTTTAGACTACACAAATACACTTGGGCATCATGTGTTCTGGGCCCTCTCTGCTCCTCCTCCTGTACAATATTCCTCGGTGATCCCACCCAGTCAACTCATGGCTTAAATACCATTTGTAGACTGGTGACTCCCAAATTTATGTCTCCAACCCAGACTTCTCATCTGACTTCCGGACTTGTTTGTGGATGCTTACCTGACATTATCACTTGAATTTTCACAAACATTTCAACTGTACCATGTCTAAAACTGCAATCTCAAGGTTTTTACCAAACTTCTCTGCCAGTCTTTCCCATCTTGGGAAAGGGAGTCTTTAAAGTCCCAGTTACTTGGGGCGCCTGGGTGGCTTAGTCGCTTAAGCGTCCGACTTTAGCTCAGGTCATGATCTCGCCATTCATGGTTTCAAGCCCCATGTCGGGCTCTGCGGTGACAGCTCAGAGCCTGGAGTCTGCTTCGGATTCTGTGTGTGTGTGTCTCTCTCTCTGCCCCTCCCCTGCTCACATTCTTGTCTCTCTCTCTCTCTCCCTCTTTCTCTCAAAAATAAACATTAAAAAAATAAAAAATAAATTAAAAAAAAAAAAGACCCAGTTTCTTAAGCCAAAAACCCGAAGGTCATCCTGAGCACCCTACCTCCCAAACTCCCTTTACCCTACCTTCAAAATAAATTCACCATCTTCTCTTCCCCTCCACTCCCATGGCCCTTGTTCATATGATCATCATTTTTCTCCTACATGATTATGTTAGCCTCCTACTTTATCTTGTGCAATCCATTTTCCAAAGAACAGCCAATCAACATTTTAAATATATATATTGTCAAAGGGTATAAACTTCCAGTTATAAATTGAGTAAGTTCTGGGAATCTAATATTCAATGTGGTAATTAACTACAGTTAAAACTATATCACATAGTTAAAAACTGCTGAGAAAGTAGATCTTCAATGTTCCCACCACGCATGCAAAAACTGTCATTATGTGAGATGATGAATGTGTTAATCTTATTATGGTAATCACTTCACAACATATCCTTGTATTAAATCATGTTGTATGCCAGGGTGCCTGCGTGGCTCAGTCGGTTGAGCATCTGACTTCAGCTCAGGTCATGATCTTGCAGCTCACGAGTTCAAGCCTGGTTTATGAGTTCAAGCCCCACAACAGGTTGTCTGCTGTTGGCATAGAGCCCACTTCAGATCTTCTGTCCCCCTCTCTCTCTTCCCCTTCCCCCCCCCTTTCAAAAATAAATAAACATTTTTTTAAAAATACACTAGCAAACCCGATCCAATAATACATTAAAAGAATTATTCACTACAATCAAGTGGGATTTATTCCTGAAATGCAGGGGCAGTTCAATATCCACAAATCAATCAATGTGATACATCACATTAATAAAAGAAAGGATAAGAACCATATGATCCTCTCAATAGATGCAGAATTCAGCAAAGTTGCAGGATATAAAATCAATGCACAGAAATCGACTGCATTCCTATACACCAATAATGAAGCAGCAGAAAGAGAAATCAAGGAATCAATCCCATTTATAATTGCACACACACACACACAAAATAAAATACCTAGGAATAAACCTAACCAAAGACATGAAAAATCTATACACTGAAAACTATAGAAAGTTTATGAAAGAAATTGAGAAGACAAAAAATGGAAAAACATTCCATGCTCATGGACTGGAAGAACAAATATTGTTAAAATGCGGATACCACCCAAAGCAATCTACATATTCAATGCAATCTCTATCAAAATAACACCAGCATTCTTCATAGAGCTGGAACAAACAATTCTAAAATTTGTATGGAACCAAAAAAGACCCTGAATAGCCAAAGTAACGTTGCAAAAGAAAACCAAAGTTGGAGGCATCACAATTCCAAACTTCAAACTGCATTACAAAGCTGTAATCATCAAGACAGTACGGTACTGGCACAAAAACAGACACATAGATCAGTGGAACAGAATAGAGAACCCAGAAATGGACCCACCAACGTATGGCCAACTAATCTTTGACAAAGCAGGAAAGAATATCCAATGGAATAAAGACAGCCTCTTCAGCAAGTGGTGCTGGGAAAACTGGACAGTGACCTGCAGAAGAATGAACCTGGACCACTTTCTTACACCATACCCAAAAATAAACTCAAAATGGATGAAAGACCTAAACGTAAAATAGGAAGCCATCAAAATCTTAGAGGAGAAAACAGGCAACAACCTCTTTGACCTCGGCCGCAGCAACTTTTTACTTGACACGTCTCCAGAGGCAATAGAAACAAAAGCAAAAATAAACTATTGGGACCTCATCATGATAAAAAGTTTCTGCATGATGAAGGAAACAATCAGCAAAACTAAAAGGCAGCCAATGGAATGGGAGAAGATATTCTCAAACGACATATCAGATAAAGGGTTAGTGTCTAAAATGTATAAAGAACTTATCAAGCTCAACACCCAAAAAAACAAATAATCCAGTGAAGAAACGAGCAAAAGACGTGAATAGACACTTTTCCAAAGCAGACATCCAAATGGCTAACAGACACATGAAAAGATGCTCAACATCACTCATCATCAGGGAAATATAAACCAAAACCCCAATGAGATACCACCTCAAACTTGTCAGAATGGCTAAAATGAATAACTCAGGCAACAACAGATGTTGGTGAGGATGCGGAGAAGGAGGAACCCTTCTGCACTGCTGGTGGGAATGCAAACTGGTGCAGCCACTCTGGAAAACAGTATGGAGGTTCTTCAAAAAACTAAAAATAGAACCAACCTATGACCCAGCAATTGCTCTACTAGGTATTTATCCAAGAGATACAGGTGTGCTGTTTCGAAGGGACACATGCACCCCCGTGTTTATAGCAGCACTATCGACAATAGCCAAAGGATGGAAAGAGCCCAAATGTCCATCGACTGATGAATGGATAAGTAAGATGTGGTATACATATACAATGGAGTATTCCTCGGCAATCAAAAAGAATGACATCTTGCCATTTGCAACAATGTGGATGGAACTAGAGTATATTATGCTAAGTAATATAAGTCAGTCCGAGACAGACAAATATCATATGACTTCACTCATGTGGAAAGAAACAAAACAGAGGAACACAGGGGACGGGAAGCAAAAATAAGATAAAAACAGCAAGCGAGACAAACCATAAAAGACTCTTAAAACAAACAGGGTTCCTGGAGGAGTGTTGGGTGGGGGGATGGGCTAGATGGGTGAGGGGCATTAAGGAGGACACTTGTTGGGATGAGCACTGGGTGTTAGATGTAAGTGATGAATCACCGAATTCTATTCCTGAAATCATTATTACACTACATGTTAACTAACTTGGATTTAAATTTTAAAAATCTATGGGGCCCCTGGGTAGCTCAGTCGGTTGAGGGTCTGACTTCGGCTCAGGTCATGACCTCACGGTTCATGAGTTCAAGCCCTACATTGGGCTCTGTGCTGACAGCTCAGAGCCTGGATCCTGCTTCGGATTCTGTGTTTCCCCTCTCTCTCAGCCCCTCCCCCGACTCACACTCTGTCTCTGTCTCTCAAAAATGAATAAATGTTAAAAATAAATAAATTTTAAAAATCTAAAAAACAAAGAATCACATCGTATGCCTTAAGCTTACATAATGTTATATGTCAATTATATCTCAATAAAGCTGAGGAAATATATATATATAATAGCCGATCAAATCACAGTCCACCCCACCACCCATTAAAATCTTCATTCATTTCCCACTGAATCAATATAAACCAAAACTCCTTGGCATGACCTTCGAAGCCCTGAATGCTATGATATACTTCTCGACCTCATTTCTTCTCAGAGCAGCCCACACTGGCTTTATTTGAGTTTCTTGACCCACCAGACTCTTTTCTAAAGTCACATACTTTATGCAAATCCTCCTATAGGTCTCAGTTTAAATATCCTCAGGGAGCCCTTTCCTTACCACCCAGTTTTTTGGTTTTTTTTTTTTTTAATTTTTATTTATTTATTTTTGATTTTTTAACATTTCAATTCAGGTTAGTTAACATATGGTGTAATAATGATTTCGGGAATAGAATTTAGTGATTCATCACTTACATGTAACACCCAGTGCTCATCCCAACAGTTGCCCTCCTTAATGCCCCTCATCCATTTAGCCCATCCCCCCCCCACCCAACACTCCTCCAGGAACCCTCAGTTTGTTCTCTGTATTTAAGAGTCTCTTATGGTTTGTCTCCCTTGCTGTTTTTATCTTATTTTTGCTTCCCTTCCCCTATGTTCATCTGTTTTGTTTTTTAAAGCCCACGAGTGAAATCATATATTTGTCCGTCCCCGACTTTCGCCTAGCATAATACATTCTAGTTCCACCCACGTTGTTGCAAATGGCAAGATGTCATTCTTTTTGATTGCCGAGGAATACTCCATTGTATATATACCACATCTTCTTTATCCATTCATCCGTCGCTGGACATTTGGGCTCTTTCCATACCTTGGCTATTGCTGATTGTGCTGCTATAAACATCGGGGTGCATGTGTCCCTTGGAAACAGCACACCTGTATCCCTTGGATAAATACCTAGTAGTGCAATTGCTGGGTCGTAGGGTAGTTCTATTTTTAACTTTTCGAGGACCCTCCATACTGTTTTCCAGAGTGGCTGCACCAGTTTGCATTGCCACCAGCAGTGCAACATCTCCACATCCTTGCCAACATCTGTTGTTGCTTGAGTTATTCTTTTTAACCATTCTGACAGGTATGAGGTTCCTTAGCACCCAGTTTAAATTAGGTCTCCATTATTCACTCACTCACTAGCACTTGACAGTTTTCCCCTTTGAGGATATATCATAACTTGGAACCATAAGTTATTTGTTTCATGTTTATCCATCCTACTGGCTATGAGCTCCATGAGGGCAAGGACTGTTTGTATTTACCTCAGAGCTTGGTGCACAAAAACTTTCAACAAACACTTGTTGATGAATGAGTAAATAATATGATGCCCAATTAAAGTTAGAGCAAGCCTGGGGCGCCTGGGTGGCTCAGTCAGTTAAGTGCCGGACTTCGGCTCAGGTCATGATCTTGCAGTTCATGGGTTCGAGCCCCGCATCGGGGTCTGTGCTGACCGCTCAGAGCCTGGAGCCTGTTTCGGATTCTGTGTCTCCCTCTCTCTCTGCCCCTCCCCCACTTGTGCTCTGTCTCCCTCTGTCTCCAAAATAAATAAACATTAACAAAATTAAAAAAAAAAAAAAAGAGCAAGCCTACTAAAATTACGGTGCAGGGTTAGAAGAAAAGAATCTCTGTTCCTATTATTTTTTGGTACGGTTTTCACGTCAATGTTGTTTGCGAGGCATCTCATTGCCAAATATTTGCCTTCTCTCAGACTAATAATATTGACTCTTGGTTGACTTGTAGACTTTTTAGAGTTAAAAACACTTTTAGAGCTGAAAGAAGCCTTATGGATGAAGAAACAGAGAAGTTGTGGTCTGCCAAGGTTATACAGTTTGTGAATGGCACAGCTAGAATGGGACACCAGATCTTCTAATAACTGCCATGTCAGTGATTTTTTTTTTTTTTTTTCACTAGAAGATAGCAAAGAGGAGCAGGAGAGAAGAGAGAGCATGGAATTAAAAATGCTAAGTAGGGGGCGCCTGGATGATTCAGTCGGTTCAGCATCCTGACTCAGTCAGGATGAGATTCATCCTGACCATGAATCTCACGGTTCATGGGTTCCAGCCCTACACCGGGCTCTCTGCTGACAGCTCAGGGCCTGGAGCCTGCTTCGGATTCTGTGTCTCCCTCTCTCTTTGCCCTTCCCCCACTCGTGCTCTGTCTCTCTCTCAAAAAATAAACATGTTTGAAAACTTTAAAAATGCTAAGTAGACTAATAAACATATTTTAGGATATTTACAATTTTTACACCTATATTTCACACTACATTCAGGTCTGTTTAGTAACCCTTGGTTTTACAGAGAAAGGATTTTTTCAGCTATTGTTTTGCAATAATTGAACATTTTGTTATTTTAAAACTCCCTGCAGGGGTCGGGGTGGGGGGGGCGCCTGGGTGGCCCATTGGGTTAAGCGTCCAACTCTGGGTATTGGGTCAGGTCCTTCGATTCTATAGCTCCCTCGCTCTCTGCCCCTCCTCCGCTCACACACACACATTTGTGTGCACTCTCTGTCTCCCTCTCAAAATAAATAAATCAACTTACAGAAAAACTACCTGTAGGAATATATAACAACTTCGTATATTTTAGAACATTTTTTTTTTAATTTTTTTTTCAACGTTTTTTATTTATTTTTGGGACAGAGAGAGACAGAGCATGAACGGGGGAGGGGCAGAGAGAGAGGGAGACACAGAATCCGAAGCAGGCTCCAGGCTCCGAGCCATCAGCCCAGAGCCCGACGCGGGGCTCGAACTCACGGACCGCGAGATCGTGACCTGGCTGAAGTCGGACGCTTAACCGACTGCGCCACCCAGGAGCCCCTTAGAACATTTCTATATTCAAAAATTACTATGTGGATTGTATTATTATATTCCATCAAATATAAAGTAAGATATACTGTTATCTTACGTAATACCAAGAAAAAATGCCTTCTTACCAATTAGAATTTTTACTTGAAATGTATTGAAAGAGCTATTTTAGGCTTATTTAGACATAAGGTTTTTATTCATGTTTGTTTTAAATGTTTGCTTATTTTTGAGAGAGAGACAGAGACAGAAACAGAGCATGAACAGGGGAGAGGCAGAGAGAGGGAGGCATAGAATCTGAAGCAGGCTCCAGGCTCCGAGCTGTCAGCACAGAGCCCGATGCAGGGTTCGAACTTGTGAACTGCGAGATCACCACCTGAGCCAAAGTCAGATGCTTAACCGACTGAGCCACCCAGGTGCCCCTAGACACAGGACTTTTGAAAAATTTACACACACTCGGCATCCATAAAATGGAAAACGTTAAACAAAATTTATTGGCTAATTTTTCCTAAAACTTCTTCACTTTTAGAGCCCAATTCTTCTGAATCACTTTCTGACTCAGAGTTGTCAGTGTCTGTGGTTTTTCCACATAGTTCTTCTTAAAAATAACTCTGGGAATTCAGATTTGGAGTTTTAAAAGAAAAATATTTTCTCTGCTTATTTAATATGAACCCTCACCAATAAATCCACAAACATTGTTCTCAGAAAGTAAATAAATTACCTGCTGAAAGCTGACAAAATTTATCTGTCTAGCTAACCAAAATGAGACAGTCTAAGACAAAAACTGCATATTATCAGGTAAGTGACTAGGGAGTAGATGGGGAGTTTCTATGATTGATGAGGGGTAGGTTTGGAGCTAGTGATGATGTACAGATGTATAGCCTCAATTTTCAGGGTCAGCTCAGCTCTAGATGGTTGGGTTGTAATCTGTAGAAAGAAAGGAAGAGAGAAGAAAATCAGGAGAAAGCCAAGACCTACTATTTCTTAAACCTTTATCCCTGTGCTTTGATTTGGAAACAGCCTAAGCTTGTTAAGATCCTATCAATACTTACGCAGTCCCCTTCGCCTACTACCAAAAGGACAGAAATAGCTTTAACTACAGGAAAGCAATTTACCTGATAAGGTAAACATTCTGTACTTCCTTATTGTACCTCTCTGTTAAATATCCAGAAATAGCATGTTTACTATCAGTCTTTCAAAGTGTACAACTGCACCCCAATCAAAAAGGTAAACTTCTATATCGCTGGAACCATGGAAGATTAAATGCATAGGTGTACGACGGGAAAGGAATCTGTATTGTTTTAGAAATATACAAAATCAATGTAGCAGTGTTGTGATATGATGGTAATACTGGTTGATATGTTTTTGAAAAGTTACTCACCATTTCAACTCTTTTTTTTTTTTTCATTTTAACTCTTAAAATGACTTTATTCCGTTCGTGATTCGTTAGCCATTTTGATTTTCGTCCCCATATTTGTTAGTGGAGAATTTTGAATCCCCAAATTATCACGTGAGTCAAAAATACAAATCGGTGTTTCCAAAGAGTTTAAATATTTCAGAGGGATCCCCTGATGACTCAGAGTTCAAATTGCACTGTGTAGAGCATTCTTCAGGGTATGAATATAAGTAAGACCACCTAATACTGAAGGCACTCTGTTGGCTACTAGCTGATAATTATTCCTAGCATTTCTTTCCCTGGAAGAAATTTCAGGCAGCCTTTTGGTTTAATTCCTGGCTAATTTTTTTTTTTTTTTTTTATAAGTGATCTCTACACCCAACGTGGGGGCTCAAAGTCATGATCCCAAGATCAAGAGTCACACGGTCTACGGACTGAGCCCGCCAGGCACCCCAACTCATGGCTAATGTAACCGGTGAAATAATGTTGCAGAATTAATCCATCCAGCAGCCAGTTATTGAATTCTGAGTCTACGCAAGAGTGGCACGGTTCAATGCAACAAGCCACCAGCCACTTGTCGCTGTTGAGTGCTTGTAAGACAGCTGGGGCTGCATTTTTAACTTATTTATTTTCAGTTCATTTGAAGTTAAGCATTGGCCCTCAATTCGGTTACTGGAAAACTTTTGAGTATGTTTGGAACACAATTTGGATGTGCAAATCTGCTTTTTCAACCCTAAAGTTTATGAGATGCTCCTACGGTCCAAACATTTACAATAAGCATTCGGCATCCATACTGAGCTGTACCGTAAGTATGAAACACACACTGGATTTTGAAGACACAGGGCAAAAAACACTAAAATATTTTATACTGATTGCACACTGAAATGGTACTGTTTTTTTTCCTACTTGAAGTTAAATAAAATACATTCTTACAATTAATTTCATCTGCTGTATTTTACGTTTTGACAATCTGGCTCTTAGTGTCAACACAGACTTCTCCTCCTTTATAGAATTGAATGATCTCCTGCTGGCCCAACTTTCCATCTATTTCCCAATGCATTTATTACAGTTTGGACGTAGGCTAAAGAAAGGGGAGTAGATTACTTATATGTTGCTGCTCAACAAATGACCCCACAACTTGGCAGCTTAAAACAATGAGCGATTGTTATGTCACGGCTTCCATGGGTCAGGAATCTGGCCGTGGCCTACATGGGTTCCTCTGGCTCAGTCTCCCCTGGACTGCAGTCAAAGCCACGGTTGCAGACATCCCAAGGCTTGACCGGAGACGATCACCTTCTAAACTCACATTCTGTGGCTGCTGTCAGGCCTCACGTCCTCACTGGCTATTGACCAGAGACGTTAGATTTCTGCCACCAGGACCTCTCCGTGAGGAAGCCCTCCTTATGTCAGGGAACTGCCCTCAGAGCAAATGGGTGAGAGAAGATTGAGAACAAGCAAGATAGAAGCCTCAATCTTTTTATGACCTAATCTCAAAAATGGCATCTTGTCATTTTTGCCATTGTCTATGCGTTAGAAGTGAGTCATTGATTGGGTCCAGCCTACGCTCAGGAGAGGTTGGTTACAACACAAAGGCTTGGACACCAGGAGGTAGGATCCTTAGACCATCTTGAAGTTTAACCAACATTGTCTTTAAAGGGACTCTTTTTAAGTTGTTAGCCATAAACCTGGAAATGTAATCAAATGTTTTTGAAATATATACGATATATGTCTCATATATATCATATACATAGTAACCCTGACGATATTTGGTTACTGCTTGCTGGAATGCTACGATTTTTAGGATTTTGTTCATCATTTATTAGGGGGAAAAAATCCCAAATATGAAATACAGTCCATCCCTTAAAATCATAGTAACATCATTAAAATTCTCAGAACTTATATATTTAAAAATCCATAACCAGAACTGCTCAGGAATGGTTTTGTGCATGGTTAGTCCCCCTTAGAGACTTTTCTGTGTTACTGTCGAGGTCAAAGTATTCCCGACGCTTTTCCATGGCATAAAAACAAGCGTTGCTCTGAGAGTGGCACTCAATTCCCATTTCAAATTAAAGTCCTCATATGAAATGGATACCCCTCCTTTCATTTAACCAACTTCTCTCACTATACCCCGGCAGGTGTCTTCCACTGCGACCGGACTCATCCACTGATACCTCCCTACAGGGCCATGACATGGCAATCATCCTGATTGATAACAGATCTTTCATATTGCTTTTTTGGCAAGCCACATGCCTCCTTCTCCTTAAAAAAAAAAAAAAAATCCACTAAAATTCACCTTCTAGGCAGAACCCCAGGAGATTTTTTAATCACACCAACTGAATTAGACAAGAATTAAGGTGCAGACCATGGAGGGGTGGGGAGTTGCTATTAGACCACTATGTTGACATTAAGATTTCAGAGGATCTCAAGGTGTAACCACAGAAATGGGCTGATAAATTGTGATCAAAGTTGTTGACAGCAAGGGTGTCTTTTCTTGGGGGGGCGGAGTTAGATGGGTGTATATCATAACAATGGTTGGGTGAAGGGGTGCAAATGAATGAGGAGAGTGACAAGATTGGATGGGGAAAAGGGGGGGAACATCCCCTCAACTTGACTCAGGGAAGAGAAAGCTGGACAAGAGACTGCAGTTAAAAAGGGGTGGCAGTGACTAAGACGAAGTGGCAATATACTGGATTTTCATTTCTAACAAAACCAAACCTGACTTGATGATCAGCCACATAACAGAACAGCCTGTGTGAATTATTCTGGAAGGTGTACCCAAGGCTCTCACCTTCTGATGCCAAATCTATAACCTGTGACCCTAGATGTATATCACGGTCAGACCGAGTTTCTCTCTCTCTCTCTCTTTTTTAATTTTAGAGAGCAAGCAGGGGAGAGAGGTAGCGGGAAAGGAGGAGAGAATCTTGGTGTCAGATTCAATCCCACAACCGTGGGATCATGACCTGAGCTGAAATCAAGAGTCCGTAACTCAACCTACTGAGCCACCCAGGCGCCCTTCAGACTGAGCCTCTCTTAGAGAAGTAAACATGCAATGCTGGAAAGATATAAAAATAAGTTATTAGATGATAAGAAAAATGACTCCAAATTGCAATGTTTAATATTTTTGTGCCCGTATTATAAAAGTTTTGTAATCATTGTTACAGTTTCTATGTTTTATTCCTGATTTGAGATACTGGACGTATTTAAGAGAACCTGACACATTAGATTTATGTTCTTTGTATGTTCACTAACTAGAATTTAAATAAAAATTTGAAAAGAAAAAGATTTATGTTTTTAAGTGAAATACTTAGAAATATTTAATTAAATTTATAATCAGTATTTAGGCACTTAAGGGAATCTGATTATTAAATCTACAAGTTTTGCCTTATTATTCAGGCAAATACCCCTTAAATGTTGAGAAAGTCTGATTACATTTTAGCAGGTAAAGAATAAATATAGTAAATGTGTGACAGTTTGAAATGTGTAAGAAAATTTGGCAAACACATTAAGTGTTTAGGGAAATTTAATAAGAAATTTATAATTAATAATTTAAATTTATAAGGTGATTGAGTATTAACCAATAAAAAGCAAAAATGAGTATTTTAAATTTCAAGACAAACTATATTAGATTTAGAAATAAGATGTCTAAGTTAGGGGCGCCTGGGTGGCTCAGTCGGTTGGGCGTCCAACTTCGGCTCAGGTCATGATCTCGCGGTCCAAGAGTTCGAGCCCCGCATCGGGCTCTGGGCTGACAGCTCAGAGCCCGGAGCCTGTTTCAGATTCTGTGTCTCCCTCTCTCTCTGCCCGTCCCCTGTTCATGCTCTGTCTCTCTCTGTCTCAAAAATAAATAAACGTTAAAAAAAAAAATTAAACGTCTGACTCTTGGTTTCAGCTCAGGTCACGATGTCACTTTTTGTGAGTTCAAGCTCTGCATTGGGCTCTGTGCTGGCAGCATGGAGCCTGCTTGGGATTCTTTCTCTCTCCCTCTCTCTCTGCCCCTTCCCCCCCCCCTCACACACATACACACACACACACACACACATGCTCCCTCTCTCTCTAAGAAAATAAACATTGAAAAAAATTAACAATAAATAAATATAGGAATTGACTTCGTCACCTATGTAAACCCAGTGCCTAGCACACAGAAGACATTTAGTAAGTGTTGCTTGAAACAGGGAATGAAGAATAACTATTTCTCTTATTGTGTCTCCACTTGAAAACGCAGGCTCCAGGGGCACCTGGGTGGCTCAGTTGGTCAAGTATCCGACTTTGGCTCAAGTCATGATCCTGCAGTTCGTGAGTTCAAGCCCCACATAGGGCTCTGTGCGGACAGGTCAGAGCCTGGAGCCTGCTTCGGATTCTGCGTCTCCCTCTCTCTCTGCCCTTCCCCGACTCATGCTCTGTCCCTCTCAAAAAAAACATTAAAAAAGAAAAGAAAGAAAATGCAGGCTCTAATTTGAAGACCCCCGCTACCCTCAAAAAACCAGTCTTCTCTAAAACATCTCCTTGCCAGTTTGCCACAGTGATTAAAATTCTCCCCACTGGGGCGCCTGGGTGGCTCAGTCAGTTAAGCGTCCGACTTTGGCTCAGGTCACGATCTCATGGTCCGTGAGTTCGAGCCCCGCGTCGGGCTCTGTGCTGACTGCTCAGAGCCTGGAGCCCGTTTCAGATTCTGTGTCTCCCTCTCTCTCTGCCCCTCCCCTGTTCATGCTCTGTCTCTCTCTGTCTCAAATAAATAAACGTTAAAAAAATTTTTTTTTAAATAAATAAATAAAATTCTCCCCATTGAAGTAAACTTTTTTAGTTAAAGCATCATCTCCAAAGACTGTACTCTTGAATTCTATCCATTCCCAGGACTGGCGAAACGATCATGATTGTTGAAACTGAATGATGAATACATGTATCATTACACTGTTACCTCTACTTTTGTGTATGTTTGAAAATTTCTGTATTAAAAAATGCTTTAGAAACCTGTCGAAAAATTCAACAAGTAGGGATGCCTGGGTGGCTCAGTCGGTTAAGCGTCCGACTTCGGCTCGGGTCATGATCTCACGGTTTGTGGGTTCGGGCCCCGCGTTGGGCTCTGTGCTGACAGCTTGGAGCCTGGAGCCTGCTTCAGACACAGTTGGGGTGCAGTCGGGGGAGCTGACAGAATGGTCCAGAACAAATCTAGAAGGCAGACTGGAAAGGGTGAGGGAAATGGTGAGAAGGGGGAAGAGGTCACTCCTGATAGAAACAGCATCAAGACATGGAAACCAGGTAGAACGTAGAGAGGTTGGAACTCTAGTTCACTGTGATGCTAACTACGGGTTTTTTTGTGTTTTGTTTTTAAGTTTCTTTATTTATCATGAGAGGGAGAGAGGGAGAGACAGAGAAGGTGGGGAGCAAGAATGTCAGGCAGGCCCCTCCCTGTCAGCACAGAGCCCCTCTCGGGGCTTGAACTTACCAACTGTGGGATCAGTTGAGACCTGAGCTGAGATCAAGAGTCAGGTGCTTAACTGACTGAGCCACCAGGCGCCCCTCTAACTACGGGTTTATATGGAGGGGTCATGGGAATAAAAATGGCCCTCGTAGAGGCTAAGCTGCTGTTACAAAGAGACCCCAAGATACAGTGGATTAAATACAGTCAAAGTTTATTTCTCGCAAGCAGCAGTCTAGGGGTATGTTGCTAGTCAAGGCTTCCAGGGTTGTTCATCTGAATCTTAAATGCCTTCCATACTGTTAACTCCACCATACATACCCATGTGGTGCATGGGGGTGGAGGGGATTGGAGAAAGAGAAATCCAAAAATCCCCCCCGTGGTCAAGAAGGAGCACACAGACCCTACGTCAACACGTTTGTGTAGGAAGAATGTGAAACCTGTAGCTAATAACTCCCTTTTCCTCTATCAGCTTCTTGGTCCTGAGCTGGGCCACTCTTTTTTTGCTGTTGTTGTTGTTTTAAGTTTATTTATTTTGAGAGAAGAGAGAGTGTGAGCTGGGGAGGGGAAAGAGAGAATCCCAAGCAGACTCCTCACTGTCAGCATGGAGCCTCCCCACCCTCCCGGACGCAGGGCTCAAACCCACAAGCCATGAGATCATGACCTGAGCCCAAACCAAGAGTCTGACGCTTAACCAACTGAGCCACCCAGGTGCCCCATGGGCCACCCTATTTTTAATCCTTCCAATCCCTATCTGCTCTCCTCACTCACCAGCCAGGCCTACTGAACAACAGAAAATGCTACCAGCTGTATTTTTATTATCTTGTCATCAAACACAAACACATTTTAGTATTTTTAAGTATCTTTCGGAAAGTACTAGAGAAATAAAGGGAAGAAAACAAAAGTCACAGGCACTCTGCAAAAATAGTACTAGAACAACTTGTTAGTTACCGTTTTTCCTTGAAGGATGTAAATGGCTTACTTAGGACAGGTCTCAGTCCCCCTCTCTGAGGATGCTAGGAGGTGCCTGGGGGAACTTGGGTCTTGAATCAAATGATTCCTTCCTTCCTTCCTTCCTTCCTTCCTTCCTCTAAGTTTATTTAGTTACTTGAGAGAGAGAGAGCACAAGCGAGGAAAGGAACAGAGAGGGAGAGAGCAAGAATCCCAAGCAGGTTTCACACTTTCAGTGCGCAGTCTGAGGCGGGACTCGAACTCACAAACCGTGAGATCGTGACCTGAGCTGAAGTCGGACGCTCAACCGACCGAGCCACCCAGGCGCCCCTACCGTAACGTTTTTAAGGTACCATGTCGTAGCACCCATATCTTTCCTTTTCATGAGCGAATAATATTCCACCGCGTGGATACACATTTTGTCTTCCTGTTCGTCAGTGGGTGGGCGTGTGGGTTGTTTCTACCTTTTGGCTACTGTGAATGAAGCTGCTAAAAACATTCGTGCACAAGTTTTTGTGTGGACCTATGTTTTCATTTCTCTTGGGTACATACCTAGGAGTGAAATCACGGGGTCATAAAGTAACCGTGTGTTTAACCTTGTGAGAAATTACCCGACTGTTTCTCAGGGCACCGGCACCATACTACAAGCCCACCAGGAGTGCAGGAGGGCTCTAATTTCTCTAAATCCTCACCCACACTTGTTATTTGTCTTTTTGACTGTTTCTTTTGATCAGTACTTTCTGCTCTTCTCTGTAGATGGGTTATAGGCCCCAACTAAACTGCCCTTCTATGCTTTATGAGCTCAATTCTTTTTCACTCTCTAAAAATTCCACACCTAGGATCTTGAGAAACTTAACAGAAGACCATTGAGGAGGGGAGGGGGGGAGAAAGTTACAGAGGGAGGGAGGCAAACCATAAGAGACTCTTGGATACTGAGAATAAACTGAGGGTTGATGGGGGGTGGGAGGGAGGGGAAAGTGGGTGATGGGCATGGAGGAGGGCACCTGTTGGGATGAGCGCGGGGTGTTGTATGGAAACCAATTTGTCAATAAATTATATTTTTAAAAATGCTGGCAAGGAAAAAACAAAAAAAGTAAAAAAGTAAAAATTCCACACCTAGGCTTTGGGCCAATCTGCGCTGGCCTGGCATGCCCACCTTCCCCCTTCCGGAGTCCCCTTCCTGTGGCTTCCTAAGGGAGAAGGGTCTAGGATGCTGTCCTCCCCTCCCAACCCCCCATTAGTCTCCATATTTCCCTTGCCCGCAAGGGTTGTGTCCTTTCCCCATTCCTAGATACCAAGATAGCAGAATCCCTTGTGATTTTCTTTGAAATGTAAATGGTCCAAGTTCCACTTGTCTCAGACTTCCTCTTTTCTAGTCCATTTGTCTGAAGTATGTTAAGTAGCTGGGTGTTACCTTTCTTGATTTGCTAAAACGCTGCCCCCTTCCCTTCCATTTTGTTTTTAGTTCCATTATTTTATATGTTGTTGGTAATTGAAGCCATGATGTTCTCCTTGAGTCTAATATTGCTTAGCAGAGTGTTTAAAACTTCCAAGATTTTGGGATCAAAATTTATTAACTTTTTGGCTTTATTGTAGCGTGATGAGAGAATATACCCTTTGCTTTTAAGATTTATTTATGTGATCCAGTGTCTGATCAAGATTGTCTAAAGCGCCAGAGAAGTCCAAAAAGGAAATATCTTCTCTGCTTATAGGATGTAAATGTCTTGTTAATTATATTGTTCAAGTCTTCTACATTCTTAGTTGTTTGTTTGGCTTTTTTTTTTTTTTTTTTTTTTACACTTTAAGATGGGGCCAAGGAGTCATAGCCACAGGTGCCACCGTCTTCAATATTTGTCTTCTTTTCATGAACTCCTTTCTTTGGCCTCTGGAATCACTCTCTGCTTCAGAATTTATGGTCTTCATTCATTCATTTAGAGTAGGAATAATGATACAACTACAGGATTGTTATCAGAATTAAATAAGATAATCGTCGTAAAGTGATTAGTACTGTGTTTGGCCATTATACTGAGACACGATGGCTTAAAGCAAGGCTATGGGGGCGCTTGGGTGGCTTAGTCAGTTAAGCCTCTGACTCTTGATTTTGGCTCAAGTCATGACCTCATGGTCACGATCTCATGCTGGGTATGGAGCCTGATTAAGATTCTCTCTCTCCCTCTCATTCCACCTCTCTCCTTCTCACTCTATTAAAAAAAAAGGGAGGGGGGGGACAGGCTATGGATGCTATGGATGAAAGCCAACCTGAATCCCAATAGCCTCATATTACCTGAAAGACCTTGGGCGTACCACCTCACAGATCTCAGCCTATTGGTTTGTTTTAAAGCCTTCAATTTTAAGTCATCTCCACACCCAGGGTGGGGCCCGAACTCCTGACCCCAAGATCGAGAGCTGCGTGTTGTACTGACTAAGCAAGCCAGGCACTGCTCTGAGCCTTGGGTTTCTAATTGGAGAAACCAGTTCCATCCCACTCCTGAGTCCACAAGTCAGAAATAACCAGTTTGCATTTTCGTGTACTGACTTCCAGGCGTTTGGGTATCTGTATCATTTTTAAAAACCTAACACGTGTTTTGATAGCTGTGTATCCTTTCTAATGCAACTCGTCGGAGGCCTAATTGGTAATGGCCTTCGTTTTTGTGTTAACTTCTAAAAGTAACTCACGTTGGGGCGCCTGGGTGGCTCAGTGGGTTGAGCATCCGACTTCAGCTCAGGTCATGATCTTGCAGTTTGTGAGTTTGAGCCCCACGTCGAGCTCTGTGCCGACAGCTCGGAGCCTGGAGATGCTTTGGATTCTGTCTCTGTCTCTCTCTCTCTCTCTCTCTCTCTCTGCAGCTCCCCACTCTCACTCTGTCTCTCTCTCTCTCTCAAAAATAAATAATAAACATTAAAAAATAATAATAAAGTAAAAGTAACTCATGTTATATTCCTTTGTAAAAACAAAATATGAAATTGCAATCTGTTTAATATAGCCATTAACAACTAAGCTGTAGAAGAATCCTATGGATTAATTAATGTCTAGGTACTGATTTTGAAACCTATCTGCTCTGGGTGGCATTGGGTTTCCCCTTTCCCCCTAAAAAAAGATCTTTTGGAATCCTAATCCCTGTACCTCTGATCATAACCTTATATGGAGACAGGGTCTTTCTAGAGGTACTCAGGTTACAATGAGGTCATTAGGGTGGGCCCTACTCCAATATGACTGGTGTCCTCATAAAAAGGGGAAATTTGGACACAGGGGCAGATATCCACACAGGGAGAATGCCATGCAACGATGAAAAGAGGGATCAGGGTGATAACAGCAGAAGCCAAGGAACGTCAAAGATTGCCAGCAAACTACCAGAAGCTTGGGGCAAGGCATGGAACAGATTCTCCCGCACAGCTCTCACAAGGAACCAACCCTTACCTCACCTTGAACTTGAATTTGTAACCTCCAGAACCTCGAGACAATAAATTGCTGGTTCAGCCACTCAGTACTTGGTTCAAGCAGCCTTAACAAACCAATCCATTATCCAGATGTTGCCAAGAATTCGAAGGAGGCGATTATTCTGAACTCATCGTAGACATTAACAGAGAACTGTCAGGGACCACACAGCGTTGCCGTGGGAGTTTTGCGGTTCACCTGTGTGCCACCAAATTCGGGCCTTGAAAACAGTCTCCAAGGTTATGCTAACCCAGTTCACAACCCAGTTCATCTCATTTAGGCAGGTTAGTAAAACGACAGTAAAAAAGCAGCTGGTGATGTCCAAGGGAGGATAGTGATCTTCCACACGTTCAGGATGAGTTAACTACTCCATTATTTCAAGTTCTTTCCCCGCCCCCCCCCAATCTTTTTATTACAGAAAATTTCTAACAAAAATATAATGAGCTTACGTAAGTATTGCTGAGGTTTGCTATTAGTTACACATGTCAATTTTGATTTCCCTACTCAAACCCCCCACATCAAATTATTTTAAAGGACATCTCAGACTTTAAATCATTTTTTTTAAATGTTAGTTTATGCATTTGGAGACAGAAAGCATGAGCGAGGGAGGAGCAGAGAGGGAGGGAGAGAGAAAATCCCACGCAGGCTCTGGGCTGTCAGCACGGAGCCCGAGATGGGGCTTGAACTCACAAACCATGAGCTTGTGACCTGAGCCGAAATGGAGTCAGATGCTTAACCGACTGAGCCTCCCAGGTGCCCCTAAATCATTTTTAATAGCTTTATTGAGATCGAATTGAC
Organism: Panthera uncia; assembly: GCF_023721935.1. Lineage (NCBI taxonomy): Eukaryota > Metazoa > Chordata > Mammalia > Carnivora > Felidae > Panthera > Panthera uncia. The sequence continues at coordinate 5,768 of NW_026058156.1, read as the reverse complement.
ATGCCATATAGTTCACCTATTTCGTGTACAACTCAACGGTTTTTAGTATATTTACAAAAATGTGCAGCCATCACTACAACTAATTTGAGAACATTTTCATCATCCCCAAAGACACTCTATATTCACCAGCTGTCATTCTCTATTCCTCTCTCAACCTCCCAATTTTATCTGTAAATATTTCATATGTGCTTCTAGAAAGGTGGGAACTGTTCTAAAAATACGTAACAATGTTATCACATATGAGCTTTTTTAAAACAATAATTATTGGGGTGCCTGGGTGGCTCAGTCGGTTAAGTGTCCGACTTCGACTCAGGTCGTGATCTCACGGTTCGTGAGTTCGAGCCCCTCGTCGGGCTCTGTGCTGACAGCTCGGAGCCTGGAGCCTGCTTCGGATTCTGTGTCTCCCTCTCTCTCTGCCCCTCCCCTGCTCACTCTCTCTCTCTCTCTGTCTCTCAATAATAAATAAACGTTAAACACACACACACACACACACACACACACACGCACACTAATTATTGAATATCAAAGATAAGATCAGTGGTCACATTTTCTTGACTATTCTATATTACCAGTTTGCTTTAATCAGGATCCAAATAAAATCCTTACACTGCAAACTGCAATTGCTAGATGTATCTGTTAGTTTTCTTTTAATGTTTTCTTTCTTTTCTTTTTTCTTTTAATGTTTTCTTTCTTTTCTTTTTTCTTTTAATCTTTTCTTTCTTTTTTCTTTTAATCTTTTCTTTCTTTTTTTTCTTTTAATCTTTTCTTTCTTTTCTTTTTTCTTTTAATCTTTTCTTTATTTCTCCAACTTATTTTTTTTCCTTACAATTTTTTATTGAAGAAACTAGGTTATTTGTTCTATAATGTCTGCTAGGGTCTGGAATTTTCTGATTATATCCTTGAACATTTACAATGTTCCACCATCCCATGTATTTCCTATACACTGGTAGCTGGATCTAGGATCTTAATCAGAATCGATGGTTTTTGTTTGTTTGGATAAGTTTACTTCATAGGTAGAAGTGTTGTGTCAAAATTCCTTTAAATTTCTCTTTTATTGTGAAAGACACCATACTTGGGGCAGTGTATAAAAATAGTTATGTAGTTTAAAAAGTAGTTATATAGGGGCGCCTGGGTGGCTCAGTAGGTTAAGCCTCCGACTTCAGCTCAGGTCACGATCTCACGGTCCGTGAGTTCGAGCCCTGCGTCGGGCTCTGGGCTGATGGCTCAGAGCCTGGAGCCTGCTTCCAATTCTGTGTCTCCCTCTCTCTCTGCCCCTCCCCCCTTCATGCTCTGTCTCTCTCTGTCTCAAAAATAAATAAACGTTAAAAAAAATTTTTTTTTAAATAGTTATATAGTTTATTTTTTTTAATTTTTTTTAAAAATATTTATTTATTTTTGAGACAGGGAGAGACAGCATGAATGGGGGAGGGTCAAAGAGAGGGAGACACAGAATCCAAAACAGGCTCCAGGCTCCGAGCTGTCAGCACAGAGCCTGACGCGGGGCTCGAACTCACGGACCGCAAGATCATGACCTGAGCCGAAGTCGGATGCTTAACTGACTGAGCCACCCAGGTGCCCCAATAGTTATATAGTTCAAATAATAATAATAATAAAACAAATATCCAGCATCCATCACAGAGATTTAAAAAACAATAAAATATTGGGACACCTGGGTGGCTCAATCAGTTAAGCGTCTATTTTGGCTCAGGTCATGATCTCACGGTTCACGGGTTCGAACCCCACATCAAGTTCTGTGCAGACATCTCAGAGTCTAGAGCCTCCTTCATATTCTGTATCTCCCTCTCTCTGTACCCCTCCCCTGCTTGCTCTCTCTCTCTCTCAAAGATAAATAAACATTAAAAGAATTCTTAAAAAAAATATAGAGAGTATTGCCAGGTCCTTAGAAATCCCCAATCTGCCTTCCCTAATGAAATCTCTAATTAAATCCTTCTCTTCCTGCCCTATTCTAGAGTAAGCCCTGTCCTGACTTTTGTCATAATTATTCTTTCATTTTCTTTATACCCCTTATGAATATATTCCTAAAGAGAATATTGTTTGGTTTTGCCATGTCTTGCTTAAACACCCCCCAACATTGTTTTTGAGACTAATCCAGGTTGTTCTAGATAACTGCAGTTCATTCATTTTCATTGTTGTATATAGTATTTCACTATATGAATACACTAACTTATTCTTTTGTAGTGGATATTTTCAGTGACAACCTATAGGTGAAGTGCTTTAATGTCATTTTTTTTTTTTTTTTAGAGAGCTAACAAAAGGGTGTCGTTGAAAATATTCCATGATTTTTGAAGGAGAGGGACATATTCGTGTCATTTAAGGGCTAGAAATGTGTTTGTAAGATGAATGACCACTTATTCATAGCTATGTAGCAGCTAAGCATTATGGTGATAAGAATCGACATAAACGATGTCCTTTTTAGGGCAAATGCAAAACATTCCATTCAACCCAGAAATATACTTCTCTCTTCTGATTTCTTTTTTCATCTCATTCCTCCTGGTTGCTTCTTGCCCTTTTAGGAGTTTCTGTGTTTTGTTTTTTAATGTTTGTTTGTTTAGAGCAAGCGCACACACACACACACACACACACACACACACGTACACAGGGAAGGGGCAGAGAGACAGGAGAGAGAGAATCCTAAGCATGCTCTGAGCTGTCAGCACAGAGCCTGATAAAGGGCTTGATGTCATGAACCACAAGAACCTGAGCCAAAATCAAGATTCTGATGCTTTAGCAACCGAGCCACCCAGGTGCCCCTAGGAGCATCTTGATAATAGGTTTTATATCATGAGCTCTGGAACCAGAATTTCATACTCGAGTACGCATAGCTCGATGCATAATCTAAGGCTCTAGATAATGTACGACTACCCTCTTTAGAGTGGTGCTGTGAGGAATAAACTAGGTACCATACTAGACATGACCCTTGGCACCTTTCAAATAATGTTGGGCATTATCTTCACGTCCAAAAGTTTGCCTATGTTTCATACCCCAAAATATTTCAGTCCATAAAATTTGCTGTCTAGAATTAGTGTTTTCGACCAATTTCCAGGGAAAATCAAGTTTGCATAAAACTATTCCTAATCTCCCTCCTCTTTTTTGTTTTAAGGAGTAAAAGTTGTTGTTATTAAATCTCAACTCGAGTACATTTTTAAAAGTACAATCATATCAGTTTCAGGTGCACAATATAGTGATTCAACAATTCTATGCATTTCTCAGGGCTCATTGGGGAAGAGCGCTTCTGACCCCCTTTATCTATTTCAGCCATCCTTCCTCCTACCTCCCACTCTTCGTGACCACCGGTTTGCTCTCTGTATTTAAGTCTGTTTCTTGTTTGTTTTTGTTTCTTAAATTCCACATACGAGTGAAACCATACGGTATTTGTCTTTCCCCGTCTGCCTTATTTCACTTATTTGTGATTTGACCAATTTCCTCCCCTCTCAGGACCTCTCGCAGAGATTCCTACCTTGTGCCCAAAGATGTTTTTGAAGGAGCAGCGTACCTTCATGATTTTGTGTTCGTGAACAGTGCTCCATCCAAGCTGATATCCTGCAAACTTGTAATCCTCAGTTTCTTTTAAAGCTTGGAGTAATCAAGCTATAAATAAAAGGTAATGCATTCAGTCTTGGCAATTAGAAGGCTTACGTGCCCCTTTCTCTTCTCATTACCACCTTCCTTCGTTGCTTTTATCTCTTTATGTCTCCCTTGCCTCGTGCCTCTTCCTCTAGGTCTGTGTGAGACCCACGACAGACACTTCACATTTGTTTAAACTTTTAATTGTGATAAAATGTACCTAAGATAATATTTACCACCTGAACTATCTTTAACTGTACAGTTCAGCAGTGTTAAGTACATGGTTGTACAACCAATCTTCAGAGCCTTTTTCATCCTGCAGAACTGAAACTCTGTACCCATCAAACAACCAACGCTCTATTCCCCCTCCTTCCCACCCATGGCACTTAACCGCTCTACTCTCTGTCTCTATAAATTTGACTACTCTGGGTAGAGTACTAGTAAATGGAGTCTAGTAAATGTAGACTACCTTCATTTAGGTAGAATCACGCAGTGTTTGTCTTCTCGTAACCGGCTTATTTCACTTAGCACGTCCTCCAGGTTCATCCATGTACAGATATCTCTTCATGAGCCTCTTTCGCTTCTTTTGAGTATATACCCAGAAGTGGGGCTGCTGGGTCCTCTGGTAATCCTATTTTTAATGTTTTGAGACACGATCATACTGTTTTCCGTAGTGGCTGCATCACGGTAGACACTTGGGTTTCCGTCACGCCCTATGGGGTAAAAAATACTGTGTTCTAGACTACAGCTGTGGAAAGGATGATCAAGAACGAACACTGGCAATTATCAGGCTTTGCCATTAAAAGCGTGGACTTCCCGGAATGTGGAACCACATTACAAACCATTTGGTCCACTCCCCTCAGTTACAGGGGAGTAAACTGGGACTCTGAGAGGGCAAAAGTGGCTGGGGAAGGACAAAGGGCTAGTTAAGGGGAGATTTCAGAAGCGGCATCCAGGGCTTTCCAATCTTCAACTCACGGCAAAGAAAATAATTTTCAACTTGAGATATTGTGCGATGAAGTACAAGAATTACGGAGTGGATCATTCAAGAATAGCCTCTGGGATGCTCGCTCTGCGTGTTCTGCTTTTCTTTCTCTGGCTGGCTTTTAGCCTCCGTGTCAACCTTGACCCCGAGCCCGCTTTTCTGGCTGCCGCTAACGACCGGGTCCTGAGCATCCTTAGAGACAGAGGGGGAGACAAAGAAAACCGGTCCGCAATGAGGATCCCCCGAGCTTGGAAATGCGACCCTCTGCTCCTCCGCGCGCCACCCCCCGCCCCCGGAGCCGCGCGCGTGGGACGCGGGTTTAGCTGCCCCCCCGGGGCCCCCACGCCCCCCCCCCCCCCCCCCCCCCGCCCACGAGAAGGACGCTTTCTGGTTCGCGGCCGTCCCCAGGCTCCGAGATCCGAACGACAGGGCTCGGGGACTCCCGGGGACAGAGGGCAGCTCTCCCCCGCCCAGAGCGGAGGAGCCCGCACCTCTTCCCCGGCGGAACCGCGCCCGATCTCCCCCGCCACAGTCGGGGAGCCCCGGGCGCCGCGGAGCGCGGGCTGCGGACCGCGGCGGGCACGTGGGCTCGGCCGCAGCGCTGCGCCAGGCACCGGCTCCCCGCCACGGCCCAACCTCTCGGCTCCCGCCTCGGCCCCTGCCGGTGGGGAGAGGGATCCTCCCCCCTTCCACTTTGCACCAGTCCGAGGGAATTTGCGGTCGGTGACGCGCATCCTTAAGCGAGCCACCTGCAGCGCGGGGCGCGCCGCTCTGGGCGGCATCGCAGGGCTGGGCCGGCGCGGCCTGGGGACCCCGGGCTCCGGAGGCCATGCCGGCGTGGGCGCGCCGTGGCGGCCGGCTGCCGCTGCTCGGTAAGGCCCCGCACGCCCGCTCGCAAGCCCCCGCAGCCCCCCGGCGCGGCCCTCGCCCTCCCCCCCCCCCCTCCCCCCCCCCACCCCGCACGGCGGCCCCGGGCGCGCGCCTCCCGGTCCCCGCCGCCTCGCTCCTCCCCGCGCTCGCTCTTCCCTCGCTCCCGCGCCCCTCCCCTCTTCGGCGCCCTCCCGGCGGGCCCCCGCGGCCCCCGCCGGTCCACCCCCGCGGCGTCCTCCCTCCCCTCTAACGCCGCCGCCCCGGCGCGGCCCCGCGTCCCCGACGGCGGCCCGGACCCCGCGGGCGGCCTCCCGGCGCGCTGCCCGCG
>NW_026058155.1:0-60439 GCF_023721935.1 Panthera uncia | reverse complement strand
CAGGCCCCCACAAACCCTGCACCCTATTAATTACACACCAATTCTTCAAATTATTCTTCGAATAATTCTTCAAAGAAATACAGACTATTAACTCAAGTGCTTTTCTGGATAATAAAAATGAGGTATCATTACTAACATCTTGTTAAATGACAGTAATTCCTCTCATTTTCCCCATCTTCCCGGGCCCCCTACCGTTTCTCTGTTCTATGAGTGTCTGCACAACTGCGCTACATGCTGAGAATGTAAGATAAATAGATAATACCGCTGCCTCAAGTAGATTCAAGCCTAATGAAGGGAAGAAGGAATGAACGCTAATAATTATGCAATAACCTGAAAAGTGCACTGAAGGAGTTAAGAGCAAAGCGTCCTCAGAGCACAGAGAGTGATTCCATCTGGGGAATTCAGAAAAAGTGCCATAATAAAGGTAATAGCTGAACTGGACATGAAAGAAGGAGAGGAAGTGTGGCTGGCAGAGCAGAGAGATGGCATCCTTGTGGGGAAAGCTGTAGGTTAATTTGTGTAAGCAGAGCATCAAAGCATTCTAAAGCCACTACCAAAACAAAGCCACTACCAAAAAGAGAAGAATCGTGAGCTTCACAGAAGAATTCATAAATGGTGAGTTTAGGGGTGCCTGGGTGGCTCAGTCGGTTGAGCGTCCGACTTCAGCTCAGGTCATGATCTCACAGTTTGTGGGTTCGAGCCCCGCATCAGGCTCTGTGCTCACTGCTTGCTCAGAGCCTGGAGCCTGCTTCCGATTCTGTGTCTCCTTCTCTTTCTGCCCCTCCCCCGCTCATGCTTTGTCTCACTCTGTTTCTCAAAACTAAATAAATGTAAAAAACAAAAATTTTTTTTTTAATTTTAAATTTAAAAAATTTAATTTTTTATTTAAAATTTAATATAATTTAAAATTAAATATAAAAAAAATTTTTTTTAATTTTTAAAATTTAAAAAATTTTAAAAATAAATGGTGAGTTTATACGCAGCATCTTCAAATATGCCAAACATTTATGAAGCTTGAAAATTTGCAGGCTGAAGCTCTATCAAGGAGGCTGGGCACTGAATCCTCCAATATGTGTTAGGTCTGTCACCTGGGATAGCTGTCTAATTTCTCCAAGCCTCAGTTTCTTCATCTGTGAAATGATTCTATCAGGACTCAGATCAAAAATTTGTTATGAGAACTAGGTCAATCACACATGGTATGAAGCAGCAGTGAGCAAACGGGATGTTATCATTAAGTGAGGCTAACACATCCAGGTTTTGCTAACATTAAAGACAGACGTGAGTTGCACCTCTCCTTGTTACACTGAACACTAACTTGGGGAAAGTCGGCACCTGTCAGCCAAAACAATCAAGCTGGAGGCAGGATAGTTCCTGCAAATAGCCAGAGTCTTCCAAAGAATTCCAGAAATGCTCTCACATTCTCTATCACATCCCTTTAAGCACAGACTAATTTAAACACAAGGCACTCCACGTCAGAAAGGCACACAGGGGACAAAAGCCAAAAAACAAATTCCAATGAAAAATAACCCTCTTGTTGGGAAATGAGCACTCAATTCCATATGCTGGAAGATGTGGCTCAGGATATATTCCTGCAGAAGTCAAGGTCACATCACTTTTAGATTCGGCAAGAGTGTCTCCAGGTAGTTCTACTTTGCTCTCTTTGAAGAGAGCCCTTTTTCAGACAATTGCACCTAAAGCAATAGATTGATCCTTTCAGCTTTAATAGATCTGACTGCTTGTTTAATAGTAAAATGTGTGCATTTTTAAGGAGGGACCTCAACCTCCTGCATTTAGCCAAAGCAAATTATGGAGCAGGGAACTGTGTTATATTTCAGGCCAGCACACCATTAAACTTGTCGCTTTAGAAATTAAGGTAACTATTCAGTCCTAAAGATACCTAAAAGAGAAAGCTGAAACATATCTCTTGTCTCAGTAAGCCAACCTCTTTGGTTTTTGTGACTGGGGAATCTGAAACTATAGATACTTGCAAGCTGATCTCCCAAGAAATGTGCCTATAATAACAATCTGTCAATATCGGTTATGATTTTTTGCTTTGCTTTGTTTGTAGTCCTATGGTACTACAATATGTTCATAATCTAGAACCTGAAATACATAGCAATTTCTTAGGCATGTAACAATTTCCCTTGAGCACAAAAATACAAGAACGTATGCTATGAAAAGTGTTGGCAATTAGATCTAATCAGTGCTGGTCTTCATATGAGAACATATAAACATGGGGCATCTCTGAACTTATTCCTTTTTCAGGTTTTTTTTCTAAGAACTAATTTCACTAAATGTGTTGTGCCAGAAGATCACAACAACCCTGGCTAATAATTCCTTAAAAGACAACCAGTGGGTCGTGAAAGGAGAAGGGACAAATCACTTCTTGAAGGAGGATCTACATGAAATGAAGGTTGTATTGTTTCCCTGGAATGAGACACTTTTGCAGACCTCGTTATGTAAGACTGTAACAACCAATGGTCATAGATGAGAGGGTAGGCATTGTGCAGCCCTATGGACGTACTTACACACAGAATTACAATTTCTGAAGACAATATGCACTGATGGGCCTATGGCTTCTTACTACCAAACTGAACGATCTTATCTGGCCATGTGGAGCAAGTGATCATAGAACAGCTTTGGGAAAATATCATGCAAGTGGTAACTTTTGTGGCTTATCAGAGGATTATTATATGATGACATTAGATTAAACCTTTACTTAAGGTGGCATGAGTTCTAGAGAATAAAAAACTCTACATTTAAAAGAGTTACCTTTAAGAGGGAACTCAGATAAAATGCAGTAGAAAATAGTTGTCGTGAGGCTCCATCCAGCCACACACCCTTATCTTCATGTTTCTTTCTCACCAAGTGTTATGAAAGAAGTTCCAAATAAATATTTTATTGAGGGATGTGTGAAGGTTTCTATTATTTCTCAAGGCTACACTTTACCAGTCATGATTGCATGAGTATGGGATTCACCTTAATTTGCAGATAACCCGGGCACCTGGCAGCCTGCCTTCATCCTCTCAGGCCATCCTGGTGTCTCTGTCAGATTCAGGGCACACCAACAGTCTTTAGAATTTCACATTTATTTTATGAATATTTAAGGCAGTGTTTCCCAACTTTTCCCAAGTCATGGTACTTAGGGAAAATGATGGTATTTATACACTACAGTAAAGAGATAAGGCAGTGTGTGTCCATAAGTAACTAGCTGGGGGAGGAGAGGAAAGTGGGATGAGGAGTTTAGACCCCTGGGTCATGCCCCACAGACCTGGACTGCATGGATCAGTATCTCCCCACACCAAGAACCCAGCACAGCATCTGTCAGGGAGATGCAGCCTTAAAAAGAAAGCAGATGTTTTCAAGCACTCCCTTGGGAACATTACAGATTCTCCATGGTAGAGGACCAGAAATAAATATTATTTATTAAAAGGCATTATTCTTATGTTGTTGATTATATCTTATCCATTATTTAATTTTACTGCTATGAAAATAACTTATAAACAAACCATTTACTTATAGCCTTCTTTTCATCTCTTAATTCTCCGAGCACTTGGCATAAAGGTAGGGGAAAGTACACAGATTTTGGAGTAAAACAGACCTCCTTGAAAATATTGATTGTGTGTACATCTGGCCTCAGACAGATCCCACACTCTTTCTGAGCCTCAGTTCTCCCACATTAAATGGGAATACTAAAACCTACTTCAAAAAATAATTACCGGTTTTTTTTAGTTTAAAATGTCAGTAGCACAGAAAAATTGATGTTCATTAAATGTTAACTCACTTCGTCTTCCTAGAAGAGAATTAGTATTAGTATAGCAGTTAAATTACCTGTATCTGTTACCTTCCCTAACTCCTTCTCCTACTCTCTTCTATTCTTCATCATCCTCCCTCTGCCACCTACCCACCTTGTTTTCTAGTTCTACATTCTCTGATGCCTCCTCCTTCTCATGCTCATACTTTCTTCTCTCTCCAAACTGGGGCAAGGAGGGTGGAAAGGGGACATGGAGAAGAAGGAACAGGCAATATGGCTGTCTGATTGTATTCAACTCCCAACTCTTAAAGGCACTGCCCAAATCATTTCAAGTAATTATTAAAAAAAAATTAGCCCAAAATTATTGTATTCAAGTCCTACGCTGTTTGATCTCTCAGTGTCCACGAAGAGCCACCCTTTGGATTGGTGGCTGTCAACCTTTACACTACTTTGCCATGCCAGAAAAAAACAACACAGACCCATCAGTAGGAAGAGTTCAAGGAAATAGTGAATCTTGTTAAGAGAGAGGGACTCAGATGGTAGGTACTCAAGTAAGATTTGCTTATTGCACTAATGTTTTAAATACCCACCAACACAAATATCTAAGGAAGCAAAATTGAGCTATGCTATGGATTCACAAATCAGATTGCTCCAGACCTAAAAAACAAATCAAGGTGAACCTAAAGTAAACTTAAAAGAAAGATATTAGATGTTTACAATCCTTTCTTTTCAGACTTTTTTGTTTCATTATCATCTGTGATACAGGGAAAACACAGAATATATTTAAAGTCAGCAAATATTCTCTGAGTTCTTCTAGCTTAATCACCAGAAAACAGTAAAAAAAAAAAAAGAAGTCGACTATGACAATGTGGTAGAGACAGCAAGAACTCGCCCTCCAATAAAATTTCCAAGACAATGAATTCCACAAAGAACTTGCAGGCTGGGATACATCTACAACCACTTTCTGAAATGCTTCCTCTGGTAGTTCAGATACTATGATCTTAGTTGAAAAGAGCAGGCAGCATGCCATCTTAACAAGCTTATAAACAAAAATATCACAATTGTTTGGAAAGGCAGCAACATCAGTCATCTGAAACTGCCACTAATATAAAGCAAGTGTAGAAGGAGGAGAACATGGGAGCCATTTTCACAGTCATCTCAATAAAGATTTATCTAATGGCACTACTCATAGCTCTTAAAATAATTACTGTTATTCTTAGTGATGTGATCACTTACAGGATTCTAGACATGGTGAGCCATGTGGGGAAAGGGGTTTCCGAAGGGGAAAGGACCCTACCTATATTGATGAACTTTTAGTAGATTTGCCTATGAGATATGAGGCACTCTGTAAAGATATAATGGTAATGACCCACAAGCCAAGAACCATAATACCGTCAATGGTTACAATTTTATTCTCTTGCTGAGAAAAATGACATCAGGTAGATTACGGTCATGTTACAAGTAAAAATTAATCATGTGTGTACTTCATAAAATTATATTAATATCTCTATATTAGTGTCTATATTAATATCTCTCCAATATATCTATATTAGACATTTCTGATTTATTTACACTTTTATGGTAATAAGATTTCATATAGTTTTGCAGAGTATTGTTTTAATAAGACTAAGGTTTGGATGGGAGCAGATGGCTTAGCTGCATGATGATAAAAGATGTCATTCACATAGAATTCAATATTAAAACCTTCCCCTGGAGTAGGGCAGCAAGGTGGCCCTGCATGAAAAGAAAAGAGGAATAAAGGAGGGAGGAGAAAGAAATACAGTAGGAATTGAAGAAATATCCTTCCAGGGAAATGTTCACTTATAAAATGTGTTATTATTGGAGGGGTGTTAGGAAGCAAAGAAAATGTATTTAAAATGAAAATTACTGGTCTTCAATTTGAAAAGTAAAAATCCACATGGGGTGCCTGGATGGCTAAATCAGTTAAGCGTCCAACTCTTGACTTCAGCTCAGATCAAGATGTCATGATCTTGACTTCAGCTCAGATCATGATGTGGTTCGAGCCCCACATCTGGCTCTGTGCTGACTGCTCAGAGCCTGGAGACTGCTTCAGATTCTGTGTGTCCCTCTCTCTGCCCCTCCCCAGCTTGTGCTCTGTCACTCTCGTTCTCAAAAATAAACATTAAAAAAAAAGAAGAAAGCAAAAATCCACAATGAAAGTGAGAGAGAATGGGAAACAGAAATAGAGGATAGGCATTAGAGAAGGCTAGTTATCACTCCAGGCACCTCAGTCAGTTAGAATAATTAACTTTTCTACTATCCCTAAGCTCTTAACCAAAGAGCCAACAGAAGACAAAGTTGATGGAATTCTGCACTCCCCACCTGCATGGCTAGTTTAGCATATAAGCTTTTACAAGATGATTTTTTTATGTTTCATTGACCATCATTTTACAATTATTATATTGATACAATTATCTTTCCATACCAATGATACAATTAACCTTCCCACTGTAAATTTTTTTATGTTTAATAAAACTTCAGTAGTATACCCAGTAACAACAAACTTCTGAATATTAGTACCATATTGCAGCTAAATTTTGGTAGGCCATCACTTTAATATATCTATCTAATGCTGTAGCCAAATCATTTATTTTGACTAATCATTCATTTTTGTAGAAATCTATTCAAAAAGTGGGTGTGTGTTTAGAATAAAGAAAGATTATGACTTGTTAGTAATCACACTGATAGACACATTCATACATACTGATTCTTTCTTGCTGGAACAGACACTTTAAAGTTTTTATATCCACTTAAATATTTTTTTCTTTTTAGAAGGTGCCTTGCATAAACAGATGATGTCTGAGATTCTGATTCCTCTGAACACAAGTTTTCTCTGGTGATCTAATGCTCTTGGTCAAATCATAAAGTTGAATTACAGAGTTCCATAGTCTATGTCAGAATGCCAGTAGGCCCTTGTTTGTTTGTTTGTTTGTTTGTTGTTTTTTAAAAAGGCTATTCACAGTTTAAAACAATGATATATTCAGATTCATATTATGGCAAGATTGGGTAGATCTTTTTACTCCAAAAAAAAAGGAAGAATAAAATTCCTAGTGCTCTCTATAGTTCCCTATAGTTCCCAGTGTTCCCAAGTGACTCAGTTTGAGCCAAGGACATGGAGAGGGATGAAACATACCACTTTCTTGCCTGTTTGATAAAGTGCAACGTGGCCGTCCATGAAGGCACCATGGAGACCATGTGCTGAATATGGATGCATCACAAGACAAAGGACAGCAATCTCAAATGCTCTGGACAGTGATGTGAGAAAAAACCTTTACTGACCAAGTCACTGAGATTTGAGAGCTCATTTACAAATGTACCACAACTTAGCCCTATCTGTCCACTTGAGAAAGTGGTACTGGCGATGGGTACTACCATCATAAAACTTTTAATATATGCCAGTGCATCAGGCACCAAAGAAGCTCATATCACAGGCTGGGAATATAGTGATATAAGTTGTGAGGTGGGAAAACAGGTTGTAGAGCTGTTAGTAATAACTTGATAGAATCTTGGGCACCTGGGTGGCTCAGTTGGTTGAGAGTCCAACTTCGGCTCAGGTCATGATCTCATGGTTCATGGGTTCGAGCCATGCATCAGGCTCTGTGTTGACAGCTTGGAGCCTGGAGTCTGCTTTGGATTCTGTGTCTCCCTCTCTCTCTGTCCCTCCCCTCCCCTGCTGGCTCGCTCACTCTCTCTCTCTCAAAAATAAATAAGAACACTAAAAAAATTAAAAAATAAAAATTAAAAAAATAACGTGATAGAATCCAACCTAGTAAGCCAGAAGCCTTACTGGAAGAAGGTGGGAAATAATCATACCATTAGTGTGCACTGGCTAATATAGGCTGGATTTTGCAATGCCTTAATTACATGAAAGCAGTAAGCTCAGAAAGAAGTGGCTGGTGTGAAACACTTTAAAATGTAATTTTTGGAGCACCTGGATGGCTCAGATGGTTAAGTATCTGACTCTTGATTTCGGCTAGGTCATGATCTCATTGTTCCAGCCCTGTTCCAGGGCTCATGAGTTCCAGCCCTGCATTGGGTATTGTGCTGACAGCATGGAGCTAGCTTGGGATTCTCTCTCTTTCCCTCTCTCTCTGCCCCCCCCCCCCCACTCACACTCTCTCAAAATAAAATAAAATAAAAACTTAAAAAATGCAATTTTTATCTCAGGAGCTATACACTTCACTGAAGGAGTAGTATTTCCAAATTTCCACAGGGCCATTATATCTTTAACACTAAGGATGAACACCCTCTACTTTAAATCCACTAGCCAAACATCATCAGCTGCTCTATTTTTAAGCCAGGCCTATTCATATTTGGTAGTAGAGAAGCAAAGACTGGAGGTGTGGAGAAAGAAAGCAATTAATGCAGCTGTTATCACAGGTTGTCAGAAAATCCCTTCTGAGGGAGTGGGTTAGAATCCATTTGTAAATATGGATTTGTAATTATGGCCTCAAAAGGAATACTTCTGAATGACAGTTAATTTTCACATCTAGAAGGAAAATAAGAAAGACGATACTATCTTATACTTTTCTTCTTTAGGCTATACAGCCTTAAATAATAGAAACCCAAACAAAATATTCAAATTCCCTTGAAAGACCTACTATAGATCAGGGTGGAGGGAGTTGGAAAGCATAAGCTGGTATTCATTTCCACGAGATGAACTTAATTTTCTATTTTGGGAGGCAATGCATGAGAGTCATTGTTTAACATCATTCCACTTAGGCCGCAAAAATCTTCATAAAAGAAACCTTATGGGCGAATTTATGTCCCTTGCATTATGCCAAAATTCTGACAAGAGAAATCTTGACTTGGTGACCAGTAGGGTGGCCTTCTTGTCCCAGAAGGAATGGCTTTGGTGACCCTCTGGACTGGGAACCTGGTTGGGGCAGATCCAGACAAACCATGTAGGTGCTATCTGGTAATACTAGAAGCTGAGAAGGGGGTAAAAGTTGCCATAGCCCAGTCCTCAAGAGACAACCAAGCCAGAGAAAAGTTAATGAGATAATATGGTAAGTGTCTTGGGACACCTTGGGTGGCTCAGTCTGTTAAGTGTCCAACTCTTGATTTCAGCTCAGATCATGATCTCAAGGTCGTGAGACTGAGCTCCGCAGAGGGCTCTGCAATGAGCTTGTAACTTGGCTTGAGATTCTCTCTCCCCTCTCTCTCTGCCCCTCCTCCACTCTCTCTCACACACATGCTCTCTTTCTCTAAAAACAAACAAAATCTTAAAAAGAAAAAATACAGGGTAGGAATCTTACTGAAAGAAGACTCAGGAGATGTGGACTCTAAAATGGATCCTTCCACTGACCAGATATGTGACTTTGAGACAAGTCACGCCTCCATTATGGACTTCATTCTCCTCTTCTACAAACGGAGGGAAATGGGCTTAATTATGGATTCTCAACTCAAGTACCTACAAGGATTCAGCAGGTGGTCTAATGGAGTGTGGGCCATGGCTAAGTAAAAAACGTGTGCTCTTCCAAAGGGACAGCAACTAGCTATTCAACACCAGCTGATTAATGGCATGAGGGACCACAGGCCCAGCATTGTCAAATTCCCCATTTTTTTTTTTCAAGAGAGGCTAGACATCAGGGGTTTTATGGAAAATCTTTTCATTTATGAATGTTCACACCTAATTCCATTTTTTAAGTGTAGTATTGCCCAAATAACAAAATATCTGCTGGTATGGTGAAGCCTGGGGACTACATTTGTCTCACAGGCAGTCATCAAATAACTATTGCTAAATAAAATAATTTCTAAATCCCCTTCCATCTTTGAAGATAAATTTAAGCTCACTGCTTGATAAATGTTGCTTTGTTCCGTCTACCTATAATGCAATTTCTTTCTTTTTTCTAATTTTCAAAATAATTAGGAATGAACTCCCGTACCCTCTGCTCAGGCACTGAAGATTAGGCTTATTCCCCCACTCCCCTGAAACTGCTCCAAATGCTATCCATGATCTGCTGACCACAAACTGGAAAAGTAATTGTCTTGCCTTCATTCTTTCTAATTTGTAGCAACTCAAACTGTTAGCAACACCTCTTCTTGAAAGCCAGCCATAAAAAACAACAACAAAACAGTCTCTTCTGGTTTTTCACATGTTTCTAATCACCTTGTCCCAGATTCTCTTGCTGCCTCTTGTATTCTTTCCACTTCCTAAATGTGGGTGTTCCCAGAGTCAGTCCCCAGCCCTCTATCATTGTAAGTGCTTATCCAAAGAGCTCATTTGTAATTTCACCTTCAAACATCTCCAATTCTGAGGAGCTCCAGCTAACACTTCACCCAATGGCCACTGGAACATTTCTACTTGGACTGTATTCCTCATTCCTTAAGTCTGGCATGTTCCAAATTTATTTTCTCCAAAACTTCTTCCTAGGTTACTCTTGCTACTAAAGATTTCCCATCTTTCCCCTGCTTACTCCAAGTTAAAATCTTAGTTATCTTTGACTTACCTTACTCACTTCCACCTTCAATGACCTATTCACAACATTGGTAATGTTCATCTCTACTTTCTAAGGAAGGCTCCCACACTTACCATCTCAACATTAGATACACCACTAGCATCCTTCCTACTTCCTCACTCTTCTCTGCATTAGGCACCGACACCATGTTATCCCTTGCATCACCTGATAGACTCACTTCCATTGCCCAACGGGATAAATACCAACCTCCTGCATAAGGCATTTGCATATGGTCCTTATAGCCATCTTCTTCCTCCTTCTCTCAATATAAAAAACCTTCTATTCCATTCCAGTCTCATTATTGTTCTCCAAAGACTATATTTTGTTTGTGATTAGAATGTCCTCCCCTGTAATTTCCACATGTTTAAAGCCTTATCTATCATTCTTCAAGGCCCAACTCAATTTGCATCTTCCTCAGAAAACTTGCTAAATTACCTAGGCCAAAGTAACCTCTTCTTTAAGAGTGTCTTGCCTATTCTAGGCTCTTTCATAAATTTCGACATAGATTTTACTGTCAGCTTTTTAAGTACTCATCTCTCTCCCATTCTCTCTCCACCAAACAAAAAAACAAAAACAAACAAAAACAAAAACAAACAAAAAACCAAAAGCGAGAAACACAACATACCTCAGTTAAGATTTCCACTGTTATTTCTTTGAACTTTAGATCACTTTACCTCTTACTTACTTTACTGTATTTTTTTTTTTTTTTTTGGTCTGACTTGGCTTCATTCAGCATGATTTGTGTTTAATCTGCTATTTTTTCTAGTTTCTGAAGATGAAAACTTGGAATATTGATGCAAAGCTCCTTTTTAATATAAGAATTAATGACATAAATTTCCTTTTGATCATTTCCTTTTACTATATCATGCACTTAAGTGCATCCCTAATTTTTACTGTTATATTTTCTTATTTATTCTATTCCAGATATTTTATAATTTCCCTTGTGACTTCCTCTTTGACTCCTGAGCTACGTAGAAGTGTGTTGTTTAATCATAAAATCTGTACTTATCCAGGTATCTTTTGGTTATTAATTTCCAGTTTAACTCTTGGATGGTCAGAAAATATACTTTTCCAGATTTCAATTCAGCAAAATTTCTGAGATTCATTTTATGGCCCAGAAGATGGTCTACTTTGATGAATGTTAAATGTCAATTAGGGCCCACTGGTGAATAGTGCTATTTACATCTTCTACATTCTTATCAATGCTTTCTCTACTTCACTGATTACAAAGAGAAGAGTATCTCCAACTATAATTATGGATTTTTTTATGCCTATCAGTTTTGTTTTATGCATTTTGAAGTCATACTGTGCTTCAAATACACACATAAAGTTGTTAAGTCTTCATAAATCAACAGCTCATCAATATGAAATGTTCCCCTTAATCCTGGATAATATTTCTTGGGTGAAGTCTATTTTGTTTGATTTTAACATGGTTACTTTATTTATTTATCTACTATTTAAATTCTAGTTAACACAGAGTATAGTATTGGTTTCAGGGGTAGAATTTAGTGATTCATCCCTTACATATAACACGCAGCACTCATTCCAACCCAACAACTGCCCTCCTTAATGTCCATCACCCATTTAACTCATCCCGAAATACTTATTTTGCTTACATTATACATATATATGCATACATATACATATATATACATATATACTTATTTCACTTACATTACACATATATATGTATATGTATATATATATATATACATACATATATACACATGAGCTCTTTATCCATTCGTCAAACAATGGACATTTGGGCTCTTTCCATAATTTGGCTATTGTCAATAGCACTGCTATAAACACTGGGGTGCATGTGGCCCTTCAAATCAGCATTTTTGTATCCTTTGGGTAAATACCTAATAGTACAATTGCTGGGTTGTAGGATACTTCTATTTTTAATTTTTTGAGGAACCTCTATATTGTTTTCTAGAGTGGCTGCACCAGTTTGCATTCCCATCAACACTGTGAGAGGGTTCCCCTTTCTCCGCATCTTCACCAACACCAGTTGTTTCCTGAATTAATTTTAGCCATTCTGAGAGGGGTGAGGTGATATCTCACTTTCTTTTGATTTGTGTTTGTGTGGTATATATTTCTTCATCCTTCTGCTTTTAACAGATATTTGTCTTCATATTAGTTTCTTGTAGGGAGTATATAGTTGCATCTCTTTTTTTAATTTTTATTTTAGTTTTTTAATTTACATCCAAGTTAGTTAGCATATAGTGCAAAAATGATTTCAGGAGTAGATTCCTTAATGTGCCTTACCCATTTAGTCCATCCCCCCCTCCCACAACCCCTCCAGTAACCCTCTGTTTGTTTCCATATTTAAGAGTGTCTTATGTTTTTGTCCCCTCCCTGTTTTTATATTATTTTTGTTTCCCTTCCCTTATGTTCATATGTTTTGTATCTTAAAGTCCTCATATGAGTGAAGTCATACGGCATTTGTCTTTCTCTGCCTAATTTAGCTTAGCATAGTACCCTCTAGTTCCATCCACACAGTTGCAAATGGCAAGATTTCATTCTTTTTGATCGCCAAGTAGTACTCCATTGTGTATGTGTATGTATGTATATATATGTATATACACACACACCACATCTGCTTTATCCATTCATTCATCGATGGACATTTGGGCTCTCTCCATACTTTGGCTATTGTTGATAGTGCTGTATAAACATTGGGGTGCATATGCCCCTTCGAAACAGCATACCTGTATCCCTTGGATAAATACCTAGTACAGCAATTGCTGGGTTGTAGGGTAGTTCTATTTTTAGTTTTTTGAGGAACTTCCCTACTGTTTTCCAGAGTGGCTGTGCCAGTCTGCATTCCCACCAGCAGTGCAAAAGAGATCCTCTTCTCCACATCCTTGCCAACATTTGTTGTTGCCCGAGTTGTTAATGTTAGCCATTCTGACAGGTGTGAGGTAGTATCTCATTGTGGCTTTGATGTGTATTTCCCTGATGATGAGTGATGTTGAGCATTTTTCATGTGTCAGTTGGTCATCTAGATGTCTTCTTTGGAGAAGTGTCTATTCATGTCTTATGCCCATTTCTTCACTGGATTATTTGGTTTTTGAGTGTTGAGTTTGATAAATTCTTTATAGATTTTGGATACTAACCCTTTATCTGATATGTCATTTGCAAATATCTTCTCCCATTCTGTCAGCTGCGTTTTAGTTTTGCTGGTTGTTTCCTTTGCTGTACAGAAGCTTTTTATTTTGATGAGGTCCCAATAGTTCATTTTTGCTTTTGTTTCCCTTGCCTCTGGAGACATGTTGAGTATATAGTTGCATCTTATATTATTATCTAACCTGACAACCTCTGCCTTTTAATCAGAATATTTAGAAAAAAATAAATAACCTTTAAGGTTATTATTATTATGTTTATTTATTTTTTAGAAAGAGAGTGCAAGCAGGGGAGGAGTAGCACAGAGCTGTCAGCACAAAGCCTAATGCAGGGCTTGAACTCACAAGCCATGAGATCATGACCTGAGCCACTCCAGCACCCCTAAGGTAATTATTGATATGATGGGTTTAAGTCTACTACCTTTCTCGTTGTTTTCTATTTTCAAGATGTTCTTTTCTTCTCTTTTTTGAGGTCATTTAGATTATGTATTATTTATTTTTTTTTGTTTTGTTTTTAGTTCAAATATTAGTTACAGCCCCTTCCTAAAAATTTTAATTTTTAATTTAATTTTAATTCATGGTTGCCCTAAAGTTGACACTATACATCTTAAACTTACCATAGTCTGTTTTAAAATAATGTTGCTTCTTGGGGCACCTGGGTTGCTCAGTCAGTTAAGCATCCAACTCTTCATTTCTGCTCAGGTCATGATCTCATGGTTTGTGACGTTGAACCCCGTGTGAGGCTCCATTGCATGGAGCCTGCTGGGGTTTATTTCTCTCCTTCTTTCTGCCTCTCCTTCACTCATTTTCTCTGTCTCTCTCTCAAAAATTAATAAACATTTAAAGAATTAAAAAATAATAATAATATTGCTTCTTCACAGTATAAGAACCTTACAACAATATATTTCCAGTTCTTCTCTCCTATAAGTTGTACTTTTGTTTTCTTATTTTATTTTAGGTATATGATATGTGTCAAATACATTTTCACTACTTTTGCTTTATTTTATCAACTACCTCTTAGAGTGATTAAAAATAGGTTAAAAATGTATCTTCTATTCACCTTCATTTTTAATAATAGCCACTCTTTATTTTTTGATGAATCTAAGTCCCCACCTGGTTTTATACTTTTTCTGCATGAAGAACTCTCTTTAATATTTCTTATAGGGCAGGTTCACTGGCAATGAATTCTTTCATTTTTTTATTTAAAACTTTTGGATGAAAACAATCTTTAACCTTTATTCTTTGGAAGGTGTTTTCACTGGACATCAGATTCTGAGTTGATAGGTTTTGTCTTTCAGTACTTTATTATTTTTTTAGTTTATTTATTAATTTGAAAGAGAGAGAATAAGCAGGGAAGGGGCAGAGAGAGAGAGGGAGAGAGAGAATCTCAAACAGGCACCACGCTGTCAGCGCAGAGCCCAACTTGGGGCTCAAACTCACGAACCTTGAGTTCATGACCTGAGCCAAAAATCAAGAGTCGAACACTTGACAGACTGAACCACCCAGCTGCCTCTGGCTTTCAGTACTTTCAAGTGCTCCATTATCTTTGGATTTCATAGTTTCTAACAAGAAGCCTATTTAAAGGTTTTTAGCTTATTCAAAGTTACAGTCTTTTTATCTGTTTATTTGTGGTTATAATGTTTCAAAGTGTGTTTTCTTTTTAATTTTTTTGTTTGTTTTAGGTATTCTGCTTGCAATTCTCTGAGGTTCTTGATCTGCAGTTGGTTACCTTTCATTGTTTAGGGAAAATTTTCAAACTTTTTTCTCTCCAAATATTTCTTCTGCCTTGTTCTCTCTGTATTCTCTTCTAGGACTCCAATTACATATATATTAGAACATTTAATACTGTGTGGCAATGCTTGGATGCTATCTTTTGTTTTGTTTATTTTAAACACCTTTCTTCCCCACACTGTGTTTCAGTTTGGATAATTTCTGTAAGTTTTCTTACAGACTTATCTACAAGTTCACTCATTCTTTCCTCAGCTGTATCAAGCCTATTGATAAAGCTGTCAAAGGTGTTCTTCATTCTAATTTTTTTGTTGTTTTTTTGAATTTGTTTATAAATAGCCCATTCTTAGTGTCATCTTTCTTCTAAATTTCTCATTTGTATATGCATGGTGTGAACCTTTCCCACTAGCTCCTTTAACATAATTGTTAGAATAAAAGTCCTTGCCTGATTGTCCTAACATCTCGATCATCTCTGCATCTGGAACTTCTGGTTCCCTTATCTCTTGAGTGGGTTGTACTGTCTTGCTTTTTTGACTGTCTTGTCATTTTGATGTCAGTCATCATATGTGAGACAATAGAGGCTGAGGTAACTAATATTATTTCCCTCTTCTGTCAGGTCATGTGAGTAAGACAGTGAGTTAATCTAGTCAACAGTGAGCTATGTCTAGATTCAATGCAGTGCACCATAGGCTTCAAATTCCTCTAGTGATGGGAGGCAATTGCCTTGTGCTTAGTTTGGGATTAGAGTGGCCAGGCAGTTTTCTCAATGTCCATGTTTCATTGCTACATGTAACCCATTGCTACATGTTAAATGCACAGGTAGGCAGGGGAGTTCTCCATGCTCTTGCCACACCACCCAGCTGTAGATGGCTATTGCTCCATACTGAGTGCTAGCTTTGAAGAGAAGGTCCCTCTCTCACTGACTGAGCTTCAATCTTGGGCAGGCCCTGTATCAGTGGAACTTCAGGTCGAGCTTTTCAGTATTTCTGCCTTCCTTCCTATGGCAGCCAAACTCTGCCCTGCACCTGGATTCATCTTGGGCCAAAGTTTCCTGCCCTCCCTATGGTAGCAAACCAGTGCTTGGTCCCACTATGGATTTCAGAAGCCAGGTTGCTTTCCTGTTTTCCCACAGGGATAAAGGGTTTTTTTTTTTTTTTTCTTCTACTCTTTTCCTAGACAGAATGGTTCTTTGGGCCCTGTGAGTGACAGTGTTTGCTGCCCCTCCTCAGTGGTGTATCCTTTTTATTCATAGGGAAGGAGACATCAGGAAGGGAGAGGCTTTAAGTTCTTCCCCCAGAAGCCCCAGATCACTTCCTGCATTCTTGTGCCCCTGAGAGAAGTGGTCCCTACAGTCTCCTGTCCTGCCCTCATGAGCACCAAGGAAGGTGAATAGAAAAGATCTTGCTAGTGAGAATTCATTTCAAATTGTCATGCTAGCCCACACTTGGCCTTGTGTACTTGCCTAAAATTTTAGCTGATGCATTCTGACCTGCTTGTGTGGCATCCCTGTCTTCCTCTGGTAGTTGACAGTTCATATTTCATGGACTTGTCACTCTTTGGAATTTAGGTTATACTGTGACCTCAGCTCTCTAACGGAGTCAAAAAGAGCCATGATTTTGGAGTGTATCAGACTTTTTCTCCCTGTTAGGGTAGGTGCAAGAAGCATTCTCTCCAGGTTTCTACATCCTAGGTAAAAGTGAAAACTGCTAACTTATTTTTTTTTACATTTTTATTTATTTTTGAGAGACAGAGACAGCATGATCAGGGGAGGGGCAGAGAGAGAGGGAGACACAGAATCAGAGACAGGCTCCAGGCTTGGAGCTGTCAGCACAGAGCCTGATGCAGGGCTCGAACCCAGGAACCGTGAGATCATGACCTGAGCCGAAGTCGGACGCTTAACCAACTGAGCCACCCAGGTGCCCCTGCTAACTTATTTTTAATACCTGGCATTTGTTTAGTTCTTTAGGCTCTGGAAACTATACATAACTTTGTAAATACAGTTAGGAAGTATTGTGGGCGTCCTGAATCATTACACAGAAAAAGTAATTCTTGTCACAAAATTTAAGTCCAGATCCTCCTAATCAAGGAACTCATTTTTTAATGAATTTTTAAAATAATAATAATGATAATAATAATTTCTTAGAATGCTTATCAAGAAAGCATATAGAATTCATTTGCATGGAATGAAACTACAAGGACCCTATCATAATACTAGTTAATAAACAAAAGATACAATATTCAGTGGGGCGCCTGGGTGGATCAGTCAGTTGGGCGTCCGACTTTGGCTCAGGTCGTGATCTTGCAGTTCACGAGTTCGGGCCCCGCGATGGGCTCTTCGCTGACAGCTCAGAGCCTGGAGCCTGCTTCGGATTCTGTGTCCCTCTCTCTGCCCCTCCCCCACTCATACTGTCTCTCTCTCTCTCTCTCTCTCTCTCTCCCAAAAATAAATAAAAACATTAACAATTTTTTTAAAGATACAACATTCAGTAAAAAGTGGCTCAGCCTTAAACTTAAAGAGTATTTTCAATATGATGTTACAAGGACCTCAGTTTAAGTTAGTCTCATCAATAAGAGGGTCCCATAATATGAAAGTTAAGAGTTTCAAATAAAATTTGTTAAGCCTGTCCTTCTTGAAAGCAAGACAAGACCAGTTTGTGTTTGTCTACTAGAGAAGTATGAGTTTTATATTTATATAGTTCTTATATTTAAAAATATACTATCCACATATATTTGTAATAGCTATTCCTCTCCATACTACTCTGTAGATTCTATGACTTAAATAACAAATACTACCTTGCCACATTTTACTTTTATTTCTTCAATAAAAATATACTAAGTACTTACTATAAGCCATATGCTAGACATACGGTTAAAAAGGCATGGTTCATATCTGCAAGTAACTTACAATCTCTGTGCAATATATACTAATACAATAGGATCACTGCTAATAAGGAGGCATAGTCAATAAGGACAGGGGCAGGGGAGAGGGGAAAATGGGTGATGGGCATTGAGGAGAGTACTTGTTGGGATGAGCACTGGGTGGTGTATGTGAGTGATGCATCATGGGAATCTACCCCAAAGCCAAGAGCACACTGTATACACTGTATGGTAGCTAACTTGATAATAAATTATATTTAAAAAATAAATAAAAATAAACACTTTCTCCTGTTTAAAAAAAAAAGACAAATTGGATAATAAATTCAGAGAGGAAAAAAAAAAGAACAACAGAGCAATAGGAGCATAGAGCATTAAGAGATAGGAAAGAATAAGGATTAAAATGGCAAATCTACCAATCTTAATGACTCTGGTCAAAGAACGTTAAAATTGGTGATTAATACAAACTATTTAAGGAGCAGGAAAGAGATGCCATGGTGCAATACACCATGATATAAATTATCAAACTAATAATGTTTATTCATTGAGTCACAAATAAAAGCTTCACTTTAAAATGGGGACAATAGGAGAGGTTCCGGAAGATGGCGGCGTAGGAGGACGCGGGGCTCACAACGCGTCCTGCCGATCACTTAGATTCCACCTACACTTGCCTAAAGAACCCAGAAAACCGCCAGAGGATTAGCAGAAGGGAGTCTCCGGAGTCAAGCGCAGACGAGAGGCCCACGGAAGAGGGTAGGAAGGGCGGCGAGGCGGTGCGCGCTCCACGGACTGGCGGGAGGGAGTCGGGGCGGAGGGGCGGCTCGCCGGCCAAGCAGAGCCCCCGAGTCTGGCTGGCAAAAGCGGAGGGGCCGGACAGACTGTGTTCCGACAGCAAGCACGACTTAGCGTCTGGGAGGTCATAAGTTAACAGCTCTGCTCGGAAAGCGGGAAGGCTGGAGGACAAAGGGAGGGAGAGCTGCTGAGCCCCCGGACGGACGGCAGAGCTCAGCTTGGCGGGGAACAAAGGCGCTCGCCAGCGCCATCTCCCTCGCCCATCCCCCAGCCAAAATCCCAAAGGGAACCAGTTCCTGCCAGGGAACTTGCTCGCTCCGCGCAAACACCCAACTCTGTGCTTCTGCGGAGCCAAACCTCCGGCAGCGGGTCTGACTCCCTCCCGCTGCCACAGGGCCCCTCCTGAAGTGGATCACCTAAGGAGAAGCGAGCTAAGCCTGCCCCTCCAGCCCCCGTGCACCTTGCCTACCCACCCCAGCTAATACGCCAGATCCCCAGCAACACAAGCCTGCCAGTGTGCAAGTAGCCCAGACGGGACACGCCACCCCACAGTGAATCCCGCCCCTAGGAGAGGGGAAGAGAAGGCACACACCAGTCTGACTGTGGCCCCAGCAGTGGGCTGGGGGCAGACATCGGGTCGGACTGCGGCCCCGCCCACTAACTCCAGTTATACACCACAGCACAGGGGAAGTGCCCTGCAGGTCCTCACCACGCAAGGGACTCTCCAAAATGACCAAACGGAAGAATTCCCCTCAGAAGAATCTCCAGGAAATAACAACAGCTAATGAACTGATCAAAAAGGATTTAAATAATATAACAGAAAGTGAATTTAGAATAATAGTCATAAAATTAATCGCTGGGCTTGAAAACAGTATACAGGACAGCAG
Organism: Panthera uncia; assembly: GCF_023721935.1. Taxonomy (NCBI): domain Eukaryota; kingdom Metazoa; phylum Chordata; class Mammalia; order Carnivora; family Felidae; genus Panthera; species Panthera uncia. Next base: position 40,794 of record NW_026058155.1, on the reverse strand, counting down.
AGAATCTCTTGCCACAAAGATCGAGGGACTAAGGACCAGTCACGAGGAGTTGAAAAACGCTTTAAACGAAATGCAAAACAAAATGGAATCCACGATGGCTCGGCTTGAAGAGGCAGAGGAGAGAATAGGTGAACTAGAAGATAAAGTTATGGAGAAAGAGGAAGCTGAAAGAAAGAGAGATAAAAAAATCCAGGAGTATGAGGGGAAAATTAGAGAACTAAGTGATACACTAAAAAAAAATAATATACGCATAATTGGTATCCCAGAGGAGGAAGAGAGAGGGAAAGGTGCTGAAGGGGTACTTGAACAAATTATAGCTGAGAACTTCCCTGAACTGGGGAAGGAAAAAGGCATTGAAATCCAAGAGGCACAGAGAACTCCCTTCAGACGTAACTTGAATCGATCTTCTGCACGACATATCATAGTGAAACTGGCAAAATACAAGGATAAAGAGAAAATTCTGAAAGCAGCAAGGGATAAACGTGCCCTCACTTATAAAGGGAGACCTATAAGACTCGTGACTGATCTCTCCTTTGAAACTTGGCAGGCCAGAAAGGCTTGGCACGATATCTACAGTGTGCTAAACAGAAAAAATATGCAGCCGAGAATCCTTTATCCAGCAAGTCTGTCATTTAGAATAGAAGGAGAGATAAAGGTCTTCCCAAACAAACAAAAACTGAAGGAATTTGTCACCACGAAACCAGCCCTACAAGAGATCCTAAGGGGGATCCTGTGAGACAAAGTACCAGAGACATCACTACAAGCATAAAACATACAGACATCACAATGACTCTAAACCCATATCTTTCTATAATAACACTGAATGTAAATGGATTAAATGCGCCAACTAAAAGACATAGGGTATCAGAATGGATAAAAAAACAAGACCCATCTATTTGCTGTCTACAAGAGACTCATTTTAGATCTGAGGACACCTTTAGATTGAGAGTGAGGGGATGGAGAACTATTTATCATGCTCCTGGAAGCCAAAAGAAAGCTGGAGTAGCCATACTTATATCAGACAAACTAGACTTTAAATTAAAGGCTGTAACAAGAGATGAAGAAGGGCATTATATAATAATCACAGGGTCTATCCACCAGGAAGAGCTAACTATTATAAATGTCTATGCGCCAAATACCCGAGCCCCCAGATATATAAAACAATTACTCATAAACATAAGCAACCTTATTGATAAGAATGTGGTCATTGCAGGGGACTTTAACACCCCACTTACAGAAATGGATAGATCATCTAGACACACGGTCAATAAAGAAACAAGGGCCCTGAATGATACATTGGATCAGATGGACTTGACAGATATATTTAGAACTCTGCATCCCAAAGCAACAGAATATACTTTCTTCTCGAGTGCACATGGAACATTCTCCAAGATCATATACTGGGTCACAAAACAGCCCTTCCTAAGTTTACAAGAATTGAAATTATACCATGCATACTTTCAGACCACAATGCTATGAAGCTTGAAATCAACCACAGGAAAAAGTCTGGAAAACCTCCAAAAGCATGGAGGTTAAAGAACACCCTACTAACGAATGAGTGGGTCAACCAGGCAATTAGAGAAGAAATTAAAATATACATGGAAACAAACGAAAATGAAAATACAACAATCCAAACGCTTTGGGATGCAGCGAAGGCAGTCCTGAGAGGAAAATACATTGCAATCCAGGCCTATCTCAAGAAACAAGAAAAATCCCAAATACAAAAGCTAACAGCACACCTAAAGGAAATAGAAGCAGAACAGCAAAGGCAGCCTAAACCCAGCAGAAGAAGAGAAATAATAAAGATCAGAGCAGAAATAAACAATATAGAATCTAAAAAAACTGTAGAGCAGATCAACGAAACCAAGAGTTGGTTTTTTGAAAAAATAAACAAAATTGACAAACCTCTAGCCAGGCTTCTCAAAAAGAAAAGGGAGATGACCCAAATAGATAAAATCATGAATGAAAATGGAATGATTACAACCAATCCCTCAGAGATACAAACAAGTATCAGGGAATACTATGAAAAATTATATGCCAGCAAATTGGACAACCTGGAAGAAATGGACAAATTTCTAAACACCCACACTCTTCCAAAACTCAATCAGGAGGAAATAGAAAGCTTGAACAGACCCATAACAAGCGAAGAAATTGAATCGGTTATCAAAAATCTCCCAACAAATAAGAGTCCAGGACCAGATGGCTTCCCAGGGGAGTTCTACCAGACATTTAAAGCAGAGATAATACCTATCCTTCTCAAGCTATTCCAAGAAATAGAAAGGGAAGGAAAACTTCCAGACTCATTCTATGAAGCCAGTATTACTTTGATTCCTAAACCAGACAGAGACCCAGTAAAAAAAGAGAACAACAGGCCAATATCCCTGATGAATATGGATGCAAAAATTCTTAATAAGATACTAGCAAATCGAATTCAACAGCATATAAAAAGAATTATTCACCATGATCAAGTGGGATTCATTCCTGGGATGCAGGGCTGGTTCAACATTCGCAAATCGATCAACGTGATACATCACATTAACAAAAAAAAAAGAGAAGAACCATATGATCCTGTCAATCGATGCAGAAAAGGCCTTTGACAAAATCCAGCACCCTTTCTTAATAAAAACCCTTGAGAAAGTCGGGATAGAAGGAACATATTTAAAGATCATAAAGGCCATTTATGAAAAGCCCACAGCTAACATCATCCTCAACGGGGAAAAACTGAGAGCTTTTTCCCTGAGATCAGGAACACGACAGGGATGCCCACTGTCACCGCTGTTGTTTAATATAGTGCTGGAAGTTCTAGCATCAGCAATCAGACAACAAAAGGAAATCAAAGGCATCAAAATTGGCAAAGACGAAGTCAAGCTTTCGCTTTTTGCAGATGACATGATATTATACATGGAAAATCCGATAGACTCCACCAAAAGTCTGCTAGAACTGATACATGAATTCAGCAAAGTTGCAGGATACAAAATCAATGTACAGAAATCAGTTGCATTCTTATACACTAACAATGAAGCAACAGAAAGACAAATGAAGAAACTGATCCCATTCACAATTGCACCAAGAAGCATAAAATACCTAGGAATAAATCTAACCAAAGATGTAAAAGATCTGTATGCTGAAAACTATAGAAAGCTTATGCAGGTAATTGAAGAAGATATAAAGAAATGGAAAGACATTCCCTGCTCATGGATTGGAAGAATAAATATTGTCAAAATGTCAATACTACCCAAAGCTATCTACACATTCAATGCAATCCCAATCAAAATTGCACCAGCATTCTTCTCGAAACTAGAACAAGCAATCCTAAAATTCATATGGAACCACAAAAGGCCCCGAATAGCCAAAGTAATTTTGAAGAAGAAGACCAAAGCAGGAGGCATCACAATCCCAGACTTTAGCCTCTACTACAAAGCTGTCATCATCAAGTCAGCATGGTATTGGCATAAAAACAGACACATAGACCAATGGAATAGAATAGAAACCCCAGAACTAGACCCACAAACGTATGGCCAACTCATCTTTGACAAAGCAGGAAAGAACATCCAATGGAAAAAAGACAGTCTCTTTAACAAATGGTGCTGGGAGAACTGGACAGCAACATGCAGAAGGTTGAAACTAGACCACTTTCTCACACCATTCACAAAAAGAAACTCAAAATGGATAAAGGACCTGAATGTGAGACAGGAAACCATCAAAACCTTAGAGGAGAAAGCAGGAAAAGACCTCTCTGACCTCAGCCGTAGCAATCTCTTACTTGGCACATCCCCAAAGGCAAGGGAATTAAAAGCAAAAGTGAATTACTGGGACCTTATGAAGATAAAAAGCTTCTGCACAGCAAAGGAAACAACCAACAAAACTAAAAGGCAACCAACGGAATGGGAAAAGATATTTGCAAATGACATATCGGACAAAGGGCTAGTATCCAAAATCTATAAAGAGCTCACCAAACTCCACACCCGAAAAACAAATAACCCAGTGAAGAAATGGGCAGAAAACATGAATAGACACTTCTCTAAAGAAGACATCCGGATGGCCAACAGGCACATGAAAAGATGTTCAACGTCGCTCCTTATCAGGGAAATACAAATCAAAACCACACTCAGATACCACCTCACGCCAGTCAGAGTGGCCAAAATGAAGAAATCAGGAGACTATAGATGCTGGAGAGGATGTGGAGAAACAGGAACCCTCTTGCACTGTTGGTGGGAATGCAAATTGGTGCAGCCGCTCTGGAAAGCAGTGTGGAGGTTCCTCAGAAAATTAAAAATAGACCTACCCTATGACCCAGCAATAGCACTGCTAGGAATTTATCCAAGGGATACAGGAGTACTGATGCATAGGGGCACCTGTACTCCAATGTTTATAGCGGCACTCTCAACAATAGCCAAATTATGGAAAGAGCCTAAATGTCCATCAACTGATGAATGGATAAAGAAATTGTGGTTTATATACACAATGGAATACTACGTGGCAATGAGAAAAAATGAAATATGGCCTTTTGTAGCAACATGGATGGAACTGGAGAGTGTGATGCTAAGTGAAATAAGCCATACAGAGAAAGACAGATACCATATGGTTTCACTCTTATGTGGATCCTGAGAAACATAACAGAAACCCATGGGGGAGGGGAAGGAAAAAAAAAAAAGAGGTTAGAGTGGGAGAGAGCCAAAGCATAAGAGACTGTTAAAAACTGAGAACAAATTGAGGGTTGATGGGGGGTGGGAGGGAGGGCAGGGTGGGTGATGGGTATTGAGGAGGGCACCTTTTGGGATGAGCACTGGGTGTTGTATGGAAACCAATTTGACAGTAAATTTCATATATTAAAAAATAAAAAATAAAAAAAATAAAAAATAAAAAAATTTAAAAATAAATAAATAAATAAATAAATAAATAAATAAAAAAAAAGAAATGAGCTGCCAAGCCATGAAAAGACACAGAAGAAATTAAATGGATATTACTAAGTGAAAGAAGCCAGTCTAAAAATGCTACATTATTTTTTCTTAGTGTTTATTTTTGTGAGAGAGATTGAAGAGAGACAGAACTTGAGCAGGGGAGAGGCAGAGAGAGACAGAGATATAGTATCTGAAGGAGGCTCCAGGCTCCGAGCTGTCAGTACAGAGCCCGACATGGGGCTCAAACTCATGAGTCGTGAGATCATGACCTGAGCCAAATTCAGACACTTAACTAACTGAGCCACCCAGGCGCTCCAAGAATGCCAAGTTCTATCTGATTCCAAGTACATGACATTCTACAAAAGGTAAAACTATGGGGACAGTGAAAAGATCAGGGGTTGTTAGAGGTTAAGGTGGAGGGAGGGAGCAGTAGGTGAAGCCTGGAGGACTTTCAGGACAATGAAACTACTCTGTGTGAAACTACAATGGGGGATCCCTGCCATCTGCACAGTTACCAAAACTCACAGAATGTACACCTAGAGTGACCCTTAATTAAACTATGTGCTTCGAGTGATAAAAAAAAAAAAAAAAAAAATGGGGACAATAACTGGCAAATGTGTAACAGTAGAAATAACCATAGGGGATTATAAGAGGTGAAATGAAATAAATCCAGGATTTATCTAGGACACTAAACAAATCCAACACTCCTTAAACTTTAAAGGCAGCATAAATCTCAAGACTAACCAGAATTTGGAAACCTTTGAAATAATTAGAATTAAAAAAAATCCATCCAACTGAAGCATGTTCTGCTGAGATGCAACACAAAGGAAATAGGAGATTTGTACTTTGATGAGGCAAGCCAAATCAGCTGTGCTTTCCTCTTAATATTCAGCAAGTTAATTCCTGAGGGGTTACAATAAAGCATACACTATATGAACCAGAAAAGTCTTTTCACCTCAAATTACAAAACAGATCTGTCCTGAAATGACTTTTAATTTCTCTTCATTTGCCATCATCGGAAAGATAAAAGCTCCCAGCTTTGCTCTGGAATAGATTCCAGATATATTAAATCCTTTAATATTTTGTCATTATCTCTAAGTGTCAGCCATCTGTTATTAAAATGATAAATTTTAAAAATGAACTAAAATGTGTGCCTCTTTTGTTGTAATTTCCCCCCACCAAGATAATCTCTCAAAGAAAAGCTCCCAGAAGCAAAGAGCTTTAATAAAATGTAGCCAAAATAAACCAAAATGGAAGACTTGACTAGAATTCCTATCAAGGGTAAAGTTTTCATGCTCTTTCCCCACAAAAAAGCAAGGGCCCAGGAACTCTCCTGACTGTGACTTTCAATCAAAGAAGCACCTATTGTCATGGCTCCTCAGAAAATAGAAGAGAGTCAACAGCATCTTCCTAGAATATATTTGACAACACCATCATATTTACAAACCTAATGGGATCAGGTTGAAGTCAAAGGCTGGGCTGGTAGGAGAGCAGCCTGACTGAAACCAGTCTCAGGCTCTTTCATTCCACAAAATGTTGAGCATCTACTCTCTGCCAGACTCGGTGCTAAATGTTTGGAATACATCAGTGAACAAACCCAAGCTGCCTACATTTAATGGCACCCATATTCTCTATTCAGGAAAATGATCACAGAGATCATAATCAACCACAAGGTGAGAGGGGTTCAATAATAGTAGGTAGAATGTATTCGGTACTTAGTATGCACTAACTACTCTTATTCTTAGAGCTTTATATGTATCAGTGATGGGACAGATCCAATTACTAACCATGATGCACTTTGCAGAATGTTTAAATATAGAATTCAGCCCTTTAGAAATATCAGGTTCAGCCTACAATTCAGTCAACAATAATCAGCAACTGAGCACCAAAGAACCAAAGAGATGAGAACACTCAGTTTTCAAAAAGTAAAATAAAATACCCCAGTTTTGCCTTTGGTTCATTTGTGGATTTTCCTCTGATTCCATTGTAACAATGAAAAGTAACCCAATTATGGCAACTAGAAAGGCAAATCAAGAAATTCTTAGGACATCTGAAGTGCCCTATATACCATTAAGAAAAAAGAATATCGTATGTGCCGAAGAAAACTTCAGCTTATGAAAGCATGTTGTCCTGCAATGACAAGATCATACAAAATTAGAACTATAAGCAAACAAAATCACACACGGGAGATACCTCCTGAGTACATATTATGAATGTCTGCCAAAACTCAACAAAAAAGAATCTGAACCCAATTCAGAAGGCTGTGGGGCTTTTGAGTCTTCGCCAAGAGTTCCTACCTATGATTTTGCAATCACCACAAGTATCTGGAACACACAGTACAGAAGAGCGGCCACCTGACAAATCTAGTTGAACTGATCTGAACCTTCAAATAAAGAATGATTCTGTGGGTGTCACGCATCCAGAGAACAATAGCAAGAGTGAATTAACTTCTACTATCTCATTCCTGACTCTACGTAGGTAAGTTCAAACAACTTTGAGGAAAAACTCAAATTATTTATGAGTTTCATATTTAGTGCATTAAGAGGTGACATCTCCAAGCAGGCGAAGAAGAAACTGTGTCCTGCATGAGGAGTCTACTCTAAGCCAGGAGTCTGGCTTAGAGCTTAATGGCTGGGTCTCAAATTTTTACGCATTATGAAGATGAGAAACTAATTTGGATTACTAGAATCTGTCCCCAAACTCAAAATAAACTAAAGACTTCCCTTCTATGAAATAGGCCTAAACCAAAACAAATTTTTAAATGCTGTGGAGTTTGGAAATAGGACACTGATCTTTTATCCAATATGATAGACACCCTTAAATCTTGACTGTATAGTATGTGTTTATCACAGAATTTAGGACATTAGTCAGTCCCTTGAAACTGCCCTCAACAGCAGCCATTCCATTCCTTCAACCTTATTTAAGTTTCAGTTCAGAGACAACTAATTGTTTTTCTATATTTTTCAGCCAAACTTCACATGCTTTGAAGACAGTCCAGGAATAATCCAAGCATAGGTTTGGTAGTTTATTTCTACTGAAATAAAAGTATTCATTCTTTAAGACCAGTTTAGCTTGTAAATGTTTTTTGAAAAATATTAGATATACATAAATGTTAATTCATCTAATTAATAATATTGACTCAACTCACATCAGCATTACCACTGCCTCTGTCTGTTGCTTCTCATTTGATAGGGAAAATGCAAGTCTTAGCTAGCAGTAAACGTAAAATAAATAATCATTCCTAGACCACAGATTCCAAAGAAGAAAATAAATGATACTGAAACATAGAAAGGGGTATACTGCATTTTTTTTATAAGACTCATTGTATGATTTGCTTTTGGATACCACTTAATTTCATGGTTGAAACTAGTGTGAAAATCTCCCAACATATTTTACATTTTAAAATAAAAAATTTTGACCTGAGTTCTATTAGATGGCTGCCTTGAAGTACCTGAATTATTAAAAATAGCCTTAACATAGTCTTCCATGAAGTATGCATGTCTTTACAAGTTTGAATACATTTATTTATAAGTTAACTTTTTAAAAGTTTGTGTGCATGCAATGCATCTGTCTCTGAATATTTATGAGTGTACTTCCCCAGTAAGTCAGGAGGCAGGAATGGAAAATTGTAAGAAACATTCTCAATACAGTGGACATATTCAAATCTCATGTTTTTAAAAAAATGAGTGAACCCAATATCTTAATACTTGTGTTTTTTAACCACTTTATTGAGGTATGGTTGACTTACAAAAAGCTGCACCTATTTAATTTACACAACTTGATGAGCTTAGAGATAAGTATACACCCATGAACCATCATCACAATCTATGCCATAAATATATCCATCACACCCCAAAGTTTTTTTCCCACCCTCTTCATTATTATTCTTGTGTAAGAATCTTAATATAAGATCTACCCTCTTAGCAAATTTTTAAGTATGCAATATAGTATTGTTAACTATAGGCTCTACAGTATACAGTAGATTTTTAACTCTTGTCTGTGTTTCAAGGGTCTTTGGGTTTCAAACCATTGCTTTCAATAAGAGAAAACTGTCAATATTAAGTATCAGAGTTTATAGCCCATTAGAAGATAGGCCGATATACAGAGGAAGGAGTGGCTGGATCGTAGGATTCTTTGCAAGCCTTAATTTAGGCAAATTCCCAGATCTTGTGCCTAATTATTTAGGCTTCTTGGAAATGTCTTCAACAGGATTAAATGAAGAGGTCCCTGGTCCACTCTCTTTACAAAAAGAAAAAAAAATGCTTTCATAGATGATTGGAAAAGTATCAGAGAAGGGACAATTTGAAAAAGGAGGACTTTTCAAGTGTGTGTATTCTAAATGAAAAGGAAGTACGATAAGTGTGATCAGAAGGATGAACTGTTCCCTTGCACACTCATGATGGTTGGTGGCATCAGGTATCAACCTCCAATTTTCTGTTTGATTATCTGTGATCTTTTGACTTAGAAAATATATTTTCCTTAAAGGCTGGTGGATATTCCTTAAGAAGCACAATCTTTTGACATTGTTTTTTCCTACCATTTTGAGTTTTAATAAATGAAGGGAGAAGACCAACACAGTAAAACAATGCTGAGGTAGACATCATAATTTTGGAAACACAGAAAGATACAAAATTTCCACAGAAACACTGTATGAGGGATACTGTGCATTTCCAATTTCTACAATTCCTGTTTCTACTATGACATAAACGAATACGTCTGGTCAGTGTGGCAGTGAGATTTTTTACTTTCATGTGTCTTGAAGTTTTTCTCTACCTTTAATCTTAAAATCAGTGCAATGTATCTAGTTTATTTAATTATAATTCAGTTTAAAATGAATCCTACATTTAGGAACTTGACCTGAAGAGTTCATCATGTTCACAGGTGAATTCTCCTCTTCCTCTTTCCCATTCTCAAAGACACAGGCTTATTAAAGAGTTTATCTTAAAAGAAAAAAATTCTGCATCAAAAAGTTTTTATTTTAAAATTAACATAAAAAAATATCCCATTAGCATATTGCCTAGTATAAATAAGTAATACCATTTCTTGTATATTCCGTTTTTATAAATGCATGGTTTTCATATTGTGACACTTATCACACACATTTTTCCCACATAACATTACATGATATTGGCAAGTATTTTTCACAGGTATAATTTTTATTAGTTTACTAATTCTACTAATATTACTTAATATTCTACTAATTTACTTAAGTATTTTCTCCCTTGGGGCATGTACACTACCTTAAAATGCTTAACTTTGAACTTATTATCATTTTATTTTATATTTATTATTTTATTATGCTATTTTCTAGATATTTTCCAGGTCTAGTAACGTGACTCTAGGACTGCTGGATCCTGGGAAAAGTACATGAACATCTTCTGGATCTATTGCTCTGATACCTCTATCAGGGGTCATTTTTTTCTTTCTCTGAGATAATTAGTTTGGTGTAATGTTGGGAGATAGTATATCCCTCACATTAGCTTTGCCCAATGTCCTGGGAATGTTTAAAAAAATTGTTTTTGGATGTTTATTTTTGAGACAGAGAGGGACAGAACATCAGTAGGGGAGGGACAGAGAGAGAGGGAGACACAGAATCCAAAGCAGGCTCCAGGCTCTGAGCTGTCTGCACAGAGCCCAAAGTAGGGCTAGAACCCACAAACAGTGAGATCATGACATGAGCCAAGGTGGGATGCTTAACTGACTGAGCCACCTAGGCACCCCCGGAAATGTTTAAAACAAAGGACATGCCAAGAAGGGAGGATGAGAAATGTATCAGAAAGCCTAGACGGCACAAGCCACATATGGATGTGTGGGGTCCGCACAAACTTGAGATGGCATCTGCTTGGAAAACTAGTTGCTCTCCTCCTGTGACAATGTGACGTTGTTACTATTTACTGGTGCTGGCCTCAATGAAATTTCCTGAATGTGCTGACTCTGGAAGAATTTTCATCAGGATGTGTTTTCACTCCTCCCCATGGCACGCAGGACCTTGAACCCCAGATTCGGGCTGAAAAACCTTCACCACAGAAACAGTCTTTCTGGGTTTCTGCCTGCTAATATCCCAGGTGCTTGTACCACCATCTGCTATGGTTGCTGCCTTCTGCAAATAGTTAGGTTATGCTGTCAACACAGACCATAAGTGGGAGGAAATGTTTTAATTCAATGGAAGTTGCATTTTTTTTTTCTCTCTCTTTTCTCTAGCTTTTTCCAGTGTTTAACAGAAAGGTATTTCCTGACTCCCCTGGGCTCCCTTTTTCCCAATGAATCACCAAAAGCCCTTTCTACCCACTCAGTTTCCTACCCCACACTTTTAAAATAGTGCATTTTTGTACTTGCAGTAGGGTCACAATATAGCAACTGCTAAAGCAAAAGAGATGTTCCAATTTGCGCTGTCAGAAATGAGTGAAATTTTGTTTCACAACATCCTTGGTAATAACACTGACTTTTCTGAATTTTTTCTTCTTTTGGTTTAGCATCAGCAAATACTCTTAAGGATCCAAGATGGCCTCAAAATTCCTTGTGAAAAAATACACAGCAGCAATACTAAAACCTATAATTTATAGAGGGTCAAATTATATACCTGGCAATTCACATGGTCTGTTTCATTTATCCTTAAACAACCCCAAACAATAGATATTATTCTTCCCATTCAACTTTTAAGGAAAATAAAGATCCCAAGAGTAACTTGGCCACATCTGTAGTCTCAATGGAATTGTGGGCATGAATGAAACCTCTCTGAATTCTAACTACCTCAAAGCTATAAGGCTAGAAACAATGCATTTTTCACTCATCATTTCTTTTCACAATTGCCATTACCTGCTCATTGTCACATTGTTCAAGTGAAATTCCAGTGGTATTAATCACGAATTAAACTCTGGTTAATTAAACTCAACACACCAGTTGTTTTTCCAAACCACAAATTTGAAACTTACTTGTTCTTTCAAAAGCAGCCAGAGTATTGTTACCCTTGACACCACTCCAAGACGATGATGCATTCTTTTGGGGGGGTGTTTTTTTTTCTTTTTTTGGCCTCAGGTAAGAAGTAATTCATCTATTTGCTTAGTTAATTTCATATTTTTGAAAATCCGTAACTACAAGTTGTAGACCCAATTTTAATCTTTTAGGACAAAATGTGACTTCTTGGGAGTCAAAATGGAGAGAGCAGAATTGTATGCTATTTAAAATCGCTGTGATACATGATCTATTTTTTTCTAAATATCAAATCGCTTACTAATAGTATTTTAATGATATTGGCTTAAATAAATTAACTACTCATGTGCCACATGGTAAAAATATCTCCATATCTACACCTTCCCAGGCACACCTAGTAACATAGCATTTACTTGCTTAACTTCAAAGAACAGGAGACCATGATGGCTACAGTTTTAATTAGCAAACTGCTGGAACAGGCAAAGATAAAAATTCCTCATGAAGATAATAACTGGAATAGACTCTGATCATCAGACCCATACACTGACTTCTGTAACACATACTCACCCACACAAATGCACACACATAGACTATTTTACCTTTACTCAATAAAAACTTACACAGCCTCTATAAAACTGTTTGGAAATAATTTTGATTAACTTAACTAGATTCATAATAGTTATATAAAGATGGATGGTCTTTTTTCACATCCCAATAGCTGTGAAATATTACAAATTATACCCAGATATTACAAATTATTTGAAATTTTACTGTATTTTTAAATTGTTCTTAACGTTTGTTTTTAAGAAAGAGAGACAGAGAGAGAGCACACACAAGTAACCAGGGGAGAGGGAGAGAGAGAAGGGAACAGAGGATCTGAAGTGGGCTCTGCCCCAACAGTAGAGAGAGAGTCCAATGTGGGGCTGGAACTCACAGTGAGATCACGACTTGAGCCAAAGTCAGACGCTCAACTGACTAAGCTACCCACGCACCCTTAATTTAACTGTATTTTTAACATCTTAGTTAACCTTCATAGTTTTGCTCAAAGATCATCAGCCTCTTGATTGTGTTTCTTCTTAATACTTTACTGTCCCCTGCTTCATGTTTTAATAGAAAAAAAAAATCTCTCCTTTCTCTGAATTCCCAGAACCTGTCAATACAACTCTCCTGTTATAATAACTTATCACCTTCCACCTAACATTGGAGTTATTTATGTACACTTCTCACCTGCTGTGCTAAATTGCAGGTGTCTTGAGGCTAGTTCGCGTGCCCACTGTGAGTCCACATAATTAAAATAAGGTGGGTTACTAATTTGAAAATTCAAGGTTTTTGGGGTTTTTTTTTCTTTTGTTTTGCTTTTTCAAAATGAAAGTTTTTACTCAATAGCAGAAGCTGGGGCTAAATATATCCTGGTGCTTTCCAGACTTATACTTACACTTAACTTCTCCAGATATATACACTTAAAACGGTTAGGATTAAATCAACTCTTTTCCTCTCGCTTGTTCAAAACTTTGCATTGAGAGCAATAATGAGGAGCAGAGAAATGAACACCAATTCTACTCCTTTTTTACATGTGATTTGCTATAATAACACTAAAATTAGATTTTACAAAGGAGAGAGAAAGAGGACAGAGAGATTGATTCACACTGCCCCAAGTTATTTCCCTGAGGAATATAGGCTTCTTTCCATTAGGTGATCAAATGCAAGAAGAAGGGGACAAGGGATTCTTTATGCCAGAGATTTAATTGAAACAGCAAGGCATGACCTAGAGCAAAACAGCAATTAAAAGCCCAATGTACAGTTCCTACCCACTGCCCAGCGGCCAGCAATTGCTGAGTTTCCATCCCTTCATGGAAGCCTGACTTTTGATGCCATTGTCTAGGAAGTGATTTTTACTGTTCCAGAGGAGACAACTCCCTTGAAATCACCTTGGTTCTGTTTAATTGCTTAAAATTCAATAACTTCTTATAATCTATAAAAATGCAGTGCATCACTTGGAATATTTCTTTAAAATGCCTTTCAGGAAAAAATAAAGAACTACTATTTTCACTTTTTTTCATATCAAAAAAAGGTTCAGGACAAAATCATGACCTTCTATAATAATAAAATATCATCAACAAAAAGATTTTTTTTAACAATTCAAAACTTTGTAGTAGGAACTAAATATACTGAGTATTTGCTATATACCAGGGTTGATTCTGTTAGCAGAATACTCTCTATATAAGGAATATTTCCACTCCCAAGGCCCAGATATACACATTCTCTCATTTCCTGTAGCTTTTTCAATGTCAAATGTATAGCAAGAATTCAAAGAAAGTGAGGCTAAAATCTATTTATTTAAGACTTCCAGCAATTTATTAGACTCTTTTTTACCCTTCCTTCTAGCTAGATTAGATTGCAAACATATAATTAATCATTAGTCTGTAAATGTTCAACAATGTAATAATTTTGTTTGACTTACTTTTCTGTGCAGGGGAGAAAAGCAGAATTCACTTAAGGGCATACGGTTTAAACCAGATCTTTTTTTTTTTGTTGTTTTTTTTTTAATAATTATTCATTTTTGAGAGACAGAGACAGAACATGAGTAGGGAAGGGAGGGACAGAAAGGGAGACAGGATCTGAAGCAGGCTCCAGGCTCTGAGCTGGCAGCACAGAGTCCGATGCGGGGCTCGAACTCATGGACCAAGAGATCATGACCTGAGCTGAAGTCAAAAGCCCAACCGACTGAGCCACCCAGGGTGTCCTGAAAGCAGATCATTCTTAATTCGTCATAAGGACACACCTACACATCTTTTATTATCCAATGTGGGCTTTTTTACTCTTAAATAAAGTGATATTTAATCAATTATTTCTTCAATTAAATATATTTATGCTTTAATTAAAAGAGGTGGCAAAACATTGATCGAGTGACTATTTAGCTAGGTTTGAGACGATGGGAGGAGAAAAAGGGAAGAAGGAGGGGGAGAAGGAAATAAAAATAAAAGAAGGAACAACTAAATAATATTTATTAAATTTTGAGCATTATGCTAGGAATGATCACCTACTGTCCTTTTTGTAATATTGATACAGGTACTGTGAAGGAGGATTATGATTCCTCCCATTTTACAAATAAGGATGAGGAACAGAGATATTAAGTACTTCCCTAGAGCCACAGAACCAGTGATTCCAAGAACTGGGTTTGGAACCAATTCCATGTGTTGCAAAAGTATACATTCTTTCTTACCAGTTCTTTTTTAATTTTTTTTAAGTTTATTTATTTATTTTGAGAGAGAGAGCGCGCGCGCGCTCATGAGTTGGGTAGCAGCAGAGAGGGAGGGAGAGAGAATTCCAAGCAGGCTCCACGTCGTCAGCACAGAGCTCCACATGGGGCTTGAATTCACGAACGATGAGATGATAACCCCAGCCGGGATCAAGAGTCAGATGCTTAGCCGACTGAGCCACCCAGGCACTCCTACATTCTTTCTTTTGTACTGTGCTGTCTTGAACATTACTCAGTGAGATAGCATCAATAAAAAATTTTAGTCTAATTATATTGTTTAAATTGTTAAATAAAACTTTTTGCCAATTAAAAGATCTCTAGTGCTAATTATTAATAACTAATAATAATTGAATGAGATTCTCCCCCAAGACACTTTTTATAATAAATGACAAAAGTAAATGTTGCCTTGACATCTACACAATATATGACTCAAAACATTCCTGTAATTAAGAATAAAGTTCAACAGCCATCTGCGTTGAACAACCAGCATTAAGACGCTGGTTAGGCGTCTGACTTTGGCTCAGGTCATGATCTCATGGTTCACAAATTTGAGCCCCGCATCAGGCTCCGTACTGACCGCTCAGAGGCTAGAGCCTGCTTTGGATTCTGTGTCTCCCTCTCTCTCTGCCCCCTCCCTTGCTTGTGCTCTGTCTCCCTCTCTCCCAAAAATAAAAAATAAAATATAAAAAGAATAAAGTTCAATTAATACTGAATGGGTGCCAAATGGAAAAGTTTAAATCACGTATGTCACATAAAAAAATAGAAGTCTGAATGACATCTTATCCTTTGCTTTTGAAAAATACCCTAAATATGCTGAAAATAATTTCAAATCTACTCTCTCTTGTATAAGATAGGAACAGAGCAGCAATATTGGAAGCATGTAACTGTTAACGAGCAAAAAAATCAAGGTGCCCATCTTGAATACCTTGGAGAAACACAAAGATTCACCACTATAAATTATTAACAGAATGAAATAAATGCATGAATAAAGCAAAGTTTCTGAATCCTTGGGCAGATCAATTTTAAATTAGTTTAGGAAGGGTCCTGACATCTGCCTGATTGAATGGTTTAAAGAAAAACTTGAAGTCATTCAACTACTAGTTGTTTGGGGTTTTTTTGTTTTTGTTTTTGTTTTTGTTTTTAACTGTGTTGACAAATTATTCACTTGGCTAAAATTTTTCAACTGCCCAATCTAAAGCCTTGTGTTAGATTTGTTATTTTGCTATGTCTTTTCAGCATGTCCATGGTACTTCTAACAACAGAATCCTACTTTCCTCTGGAAAGCCCATTTCTTGTAATTCAGGTGGGGTGAACCTGCCTGTGGCCACATGGTGATGCTATAATCATAGCTGGCCAGTCAGAATACTCCCTCTTTATTCCAACCATAATGACTGGATGAGCACATGACCTAATGAAAGTCAGTCAGAGGAGTATTTGATCAGATTTGATGTATGTAATCTTGTTGTGACAGTCTTTCTTCCTTTTAATCAAAATTCAAAAGGATATATTCTTGGTGCTCCTTTTCCTACCACATTGAGTACCTGCCTGCCTGAGAAATAAATCAATAGAAAAGCAAGGTGAAAGGATACAAAAACAAGTCCCCAAGGATGTCATTTGAAACCCTGAATCTATCTGTACCTCAAGCTGATCCATTCTTGGATGGATGACTGTAGATTTCAAAATATTCCCCTTATTAGGCTTAAGACACTTTGAGTTGGAGTTCTATCCCTTGCAACCAACAGACTCCTAACAAATAAGAGTGTGAGCTCACAAATACTGTGAGCTATTATGCAGTATCTTTTCTTACTTTTAGGAAACTATCAGGTAATACGAAGCTAGACCAATGTATTCAGAATCATTAGAGATATCTCAATTTTCTTTTCAACAATACTTCTGAGAGCCTGAAAAGAAAACCAATATTCAATTTAATTCAATTGTACTATCAAAGTAACTAGGTTGTTCTACATAGACACTCAGCTAAGTTCATGCAAATGCTTTCTGTATCGTGAAATTTTAGAATAAAAAAAAAAAGGATCCTGGAGTGCCTCTTCCCCTGTCCTCATTTTAGAGATAAGGAATCTGAATGGGGTGCCTTGGCGGCTCAGTAGGTTAAGCGCTGGACTTCAGCTCAGGTCATGATCTCGCAGTCCATGAGTTTAAGCTCCGTGTTAGGCTCTGTGCAGACAGCTCAGAGCCTGGAGCCTGCTTTGGATTCTGTGTCTCCCTCTGTCTCTGCCCCCTCCCCCGCTAACACTCTGTCTCTTTCAAAAATAAACATAAAAAATTAAAAAAAAAAAGGAATGTGAAGTCCGACAATATTAAGTGAATTGTCCAAAATCATACAGCTAGTTACTGACAATACTGGAATGAAACTAAAGTCTGCATCCATAATTTAACAGAAATTATAAAATTATACCTATTACAGTATTCATATTATTCTGAGATGAAGTGACTAGAGAACTTAATAGAATATTATCATTTTTAAAATAGGAAATTAGCTTAGTAAAGCACACAAGTGATTCTGCTTATTTATCCACTGGGGTGGTTCCATTAATTCTTCTGAAATGAGGATGTACTAAATGAGCCAAAATTCCATTAAACACACACAAAGATAAATGACCTGAAATGATCTCCCTGTAATGCTTTTTTTTTCTCTTTATAAATAACTACCAGATAGAGAAGAATAAAAATAATGATATTCTAATGGGAACTAGTAAATTCTATTAGATATGAAAGCTAAATTATAATCTAAGTAAAAAAATGTTGATATAAAATTATGGTTTTTGTTTTGGATAAGGATGGCCTACCATTTGTCCTCCAAGTTGATAGGACAGATCTAATAATAACTCAATTCCAGGAACCAGACAATATACATATAGAATTCTAGCAAACAACCTTTTTGACCAAGTTATTAGATGTCCATGGGTTGGATCAGATTTTGTTTCTACACATCCTTATTCATTATTTTTTAAAAGTAGAGGGCTCATATGACTGCTCCAATAGACATAATTACTATAAAATGTTTAGCCTGCATTTGTGGATCTTTAAACCAATTCTCTAATCCTCAGTCAAGAAGTCCTATTAAATCAAAAGTGAACTAAGTATTTTCCCCTGGAATTGTTACATAATTGCTTGGGAGTAAATCTGTAGCCCTAGAAAGTGAACCAAAAAAGAAATTATGTACACCCAAATTAGCCACAAGGAAATGAAGGAAGTTCAATGGGATAAGGACAACTTCTAAAGCTAAATTAATATTCATTTAAAAGCTTTTCCTCCAGCATTTAAAAAATTTTAAACTATTTCATTGAAAGATACCTAATATTATTAACCCTTTGTCACAATCTATTTCTAGTAGGTCAACCAACTCAAAATCAGCTCAGATACTGTTTTTACTTTTTGTCTGCAAAAAGTAAATGCAATCTCATAATAAAATGTTTTCATAAATTCTTAATACATCTCCAATGGCCAAACTTTGAAGGAGTAAAATAGTGAACGTATCGTCCATAGAATTAAAACGACGAAAGGTCTAAATGATTTTTTTTCAACCACAATCACACCATTTTTCTATATCATCAAAATATAATGATTAACTGGCATTTATAAAATGGCTAGATTAGGCTCTTTCCAATAGTTTCTCTTTCTTAAGGTCTCCTACAACACTCCTTAGCAGATAGGCAGAGGCAAATGCTATCCCCGCAAATCTGCCTGTCTTCCAATTTCCTTGCTTTGCCCCTTCCCTCCAGGCTGTCACGCTAAGGAATCCTCTCCTCTCTCTAGCTCCTATCTGGCCCTCTTTGCCCCAAATTCCCAGGAAGTTTACAAATACTATTCATATCTTCAAAATAGACACACAGACTTTTTCACACTTTTAAACCATCAACTCTCTCCTTACAGAATGATAAAATCATTTAGCCCACTGACTGTTCTACTCACCAGTCAAGGAAAGTTGGCAAGTGGCTATTTCAACATGCGCGAATACAGGTTCTTCTTACTTGGTTATTACCAATTATCTTTGTGCCTAAAACAACGTGCGGTTTGGAACCCTGCTACTTTTCGCATGCTGCCCAGGTACCTGCATCTAGGAAAATTGTTCTGCCTCATTCCCACCCAGAGCCTTGTTGCTGTAGTCTTCCAGGATTCTGTTGGCATTGGGGTGCTTAGTGTCAGCCAGACTCTAGGACAGCTGCTAATTGTCACACAGGGCCTTCAATTGCAAGAAACAAAGAGACGAGATTTTTATTAAAATTTTGAAAGAGACTATGTGTTTTTCTCTCATTGGCAAAATGTTACTATAAATCAGAGGACTAAAATCTGAAGGCTTACTGGTCCAGTGACTCTACTTAAATGTCAACATATTCATGGTGCTGTTCTGTCGCTGCCCTTCTCTTTTTTTTTTAAGAGAAAGTTTTCCCCACACACCGTAGTTTTAAAGTGCAAATAAATACAAGACCCAGTCACTGTTTGGATTCAGTGTTTTCACTTGGAACCAGTGCCTTACAGATTATGACATGCAGCACACAGAAAATGGGATTAGAAAAGGTGCTGTGGCCATAGGGTTGTCCTCGGGCTGTAGAAGGCAGGGAAAACCCTTCATTATTCTTCCCCTCAGACTGAGGAAGCTCATGATAGCTATGTGTCACCTCTAATGTCATCGTCTCCCTCTCAGGCTTTGTCTCCCTGTCTCCTCCTTCCCTTCACTGTCTTTCCCCCTCCACCCCTCCTCCTCTCTCCCCTTGGCTCCCAGGACCAAAGAAAGGCAGAAGAGCTGAAGAGTGGATCCACCATTCCCTAATGAATTAATAACCATGCCCAGCCCCAATACAAGCCAGAAAGGACTTTTCAATTCCAAATAGGGTGGGTGTTCAGAATCCTTAAAAGATGTACATTAAAAGTTAAAGAGTTTGGTTTTTATTACTGCTGTGAAATCTGTTCAAATATTTAGTTCTTAAAAGGGGGGGGGTTCAATCATTGTTACATAGATCAGTGTTAATGTCAGCTAATTTTTAAAAATACACAAAGAAAAGTCACAATGGAAATAAAAAAAGAAATCACCGTTTCTATCAATGCTTAAGGTTAGAACAGAGGGCTATCAATACAGCTGTGCTACAGCCAAATGTGTAAGAGTTCACTTTTTTCCTACTACATAGAGGGGAAAAAATGGTGTTGTTTGAAATTATAGCCAAATCTCCTAAGTTAACAAAGGGTCAGGCAGGTTTTGCCTAAACAACCACAGAACAGCTTTCTCATGACCAAGCTAAATAACATATTTCCTTGATAGTCACGGTTATGGCACTTCTTGCTATTCAGAGCACAGATATACTAGCAAAGACAGGAAAAGAAAACATAAAAGAAAGCAGCACTAAAAGTCATTTTATAAATTTATACAATTCCCCATAAGAAACTGATCAGAGGTTCTCAGTTTAGCTTTCTAGTCACTGCTTATCCTGCAAAAACAGACCCCTCCACCTGGATGAAAAGGTAACTTGTACAAGGTCTTTATTTCCAGTAAACAAAGGATGCTCCACGACACAGCTAGGACTCACTGAAACAGGGGCTCTTCGGGCAACGGGATTCGACAAAAGTATTCAGCAAACAAGAGTCATCAAACATCGCTTTTCTGAAGCTCTTATTTTGCATTGCTTATTGAATTTGGGTGACAGACAATATACGTATGTAAAGTAAGGAATAAATTCTGATAAGGACAAGCTCAGGAAATGAAGAGCTAAGGCAGGTACACACACACACTCATACGCACACACACATACACAAGGCATAACTGTGCACTCTGGACACTCTTTTGCTCATGTTTGCTATATGAACAGGCAAAAGAAAAGTATTCAAATGGTCAATATATAATTGAAGTTATTTTATTAGTCATCTAAGTAAATGCAGAACCATGAAAAAATAAACATCAACTTGCAAAAGTAGACTTAATGATTAATGCTAGAATAAATATTTTCCACAATTTAATATAAGGCCCTATCAATTTTATTCCTTAGTGTTAAGAAAGGGACAATATATTGAAGCCACTTATGCTGCTAGCTGATTAGCTGATGCAAAAAGGGAAATTAGGAACAAATTTTTCCTTTTCAAGACATCCATGAACCTGACTTTGAAGCCGAAGCAAGTGGGATGGAAAGATTCTAAATGATCCCAAAATGTAAATTAGCATTCGTTCATTCATCACACAAAATTTAGATGTTAAAGTGCTTTATTGAAAGGAAATGGACATATGCCCCCAACCCAGCAACCCTTCGAATATATATCCTCTCAGGTCCACAACAACATATGGATAGGACTACTCCCAGAAGTACTGTTTATGGTTGCAAATAGAGGGAGAAACAACAGTATCCACTTCTAGGGAATGATAAAATATCAAATATGCATACGATGGAGTACAAAATCAGAGGCAGAACTCATAAGCCAGACTTACACTTAGCAACATAGAAATGATTCAAAAACATAATTAAACATAATTTTAAATTTTTACAGTAAATTTGAAATTTATAGCATAATGCCATTTATATAAATGTTAAACTGTATTCAAAACAACACTCTATATTTTGAAGGGTGTACTTAAATTTGTCTACATGTATAATTTTATGTGTGCTTCTATACATACACACATATATGAGACATGAATTGGAAGAATGTACATTAAGTACATTGGAGCAAGTGTCTATGGGGCAAGAGAATAGGAGTGGAGATTGGGGAATCACATGGGAAAACAAAATGAAACAACAGAGGCTTGTACCAGCCAACCTCTGACAGAGGGAGCCATGAATGAGGACCATGGTTGATTCAATTCTGTGGGCTTGACAAAAACATTTTTAAATGGGGTTTGGAGCCATAGTTATTGATGTTAGGATAAACCAATATATTCAAATAACTAGTCATAGCTAAAGAGAAAACTCATCCAGGTGCCCGGGTGGGTCATTCAGTTACCAACATCCAATTCTTGAGTCTGGCTCCGGTCACGTGAGACAGAGCCCTGTGTTGGGCTCTGCACTGACAGCAGGAGCCTACTTGGGATTCTCTGTCTCTCCTTCTCTCTCCCTCCCCCATACTCACATGCTCTCTCACTCTCTCTCTTTCTCAAAAAAATAAACTTTAAAAAAATTTAAGGGGTGCCTGGGTGGCTCAGTCAGTTAAGTGTCACTTAGGCTCAGGTCATGATCTCGTGGTTCGTAAATTCGAGCTCCTTGCTGGGCTCTGTGCTGACAGCTTAGAGCCTGGAGCCTGCTTCGGATTCTGTGTCCCCCTCTCTCTGCCCCTCCCCTGCTCGCACTTTCTCTCTCTCTCTCTCTCTCTCTCTCTCTCTCTCTCGAAAATAAACATTAAAATTTTTTAAAATTTTTTTAAAAAGATAAAATTCATCTGTGACATTGTAAAAGACAACAAAAAATTATAGATTGGTGATATCCTTAAGCCATAGTATTTACAGTCAAGTACAATTTGGAAATCTTAAAAATCTTAACACTGAAATTTTTCATTTGCAAAATCTATTTATGGGTCTGATTACATTAAAATACATGGGGGGGAAGAAAAAGAAAGAAAAAATCACAGTAAGTAAAGTCCATCTGAACAGTTCACCACAGCAACAGCGCTCACACAGCATGTTTGGATCTAACTTCTGGAATCAGGGTTATCCCGTAGATAGCCACCAATTCCTGCAACAGGCAGTTACATCAGGTAGCAATTTCACTGCTTTGCTACGTGTCTGTGGATTGAGCAAGCGGAGAAGAAAAGCAATTTATATACAAATTCTGCCTCAATTCTCTCTAGCTGTTTAGGGTGAAAGAGTGGGGTTTGATCTGAGTGAAAACAAGGTCATGTCCCGGTTCACTTTATATCAATCAGAAATAGCTACACTGTATGTTGTCTGATAAAAGTTTACAAAATTCTGTGAAATGTAAACCACCTTGTTTTTTAACAACTAATCAAAGTCATTCTGAGTGACTCATAATAGTTACCCAACCAGATGTTAATATGGAAACTAGAGAGTCTCTGTGACTTTTATCATTCTACTATCTTTCAAAATACTTCACTGTTATTTCTACTTCCAGTGAAAATATGTACATGTTGATTAAATAATTATAGTTACAATATCTGATACATTATATTACTTACATAATAGAAGCAATATTTAAAATGTATTGACCTAGGTCTTCACTGGTAAGGAATTTGAATTAAATAATATATAAAAACGGCTAGTACTAATTTGTTTTTTCAGCAAATACATCTTGGGAACATCATCCCTTTTTAAATCCATTATCTCTACTCATTTTATCATTACTTGTAACATTGGTTATATGAGAGTGCCTTGAGAAGTTACTGGAATCACACAAATGTCAATAATTATAAATGAAGTGAATTCTTATAAGGAGAATAATAACTTATTTGAAGGATAATCCATGTCCATCAACCATATCATTATCTCAACATGATAAAAAATTGCTGAATTGAGAAAAAAGTTACACATAAGAAATTATAGATATCAACCACTATGAGAACTGACCAACAAATTAATACCTATAAAATTCCCGCTTTAAACTAGTTACGGGAAGCTACACAATGAAAATGAATATACAGCAAAACACACCAACTAAAAAGGTCCCAATGACACGTAAACTTCAGAATGTGTATATTTAGGAAATGAAAGCAAAGTTTAGGTAACAATTCACTGACCACACACACAAAAGTAGCAAAACCCAGGGTATTCAACCCATCGTCTCAAACAGTTTGTTTGACAAGACGTATAAATCAAATCACCATATTCGTAAGTGACCGCAAAGCCATATTTTATGGCTTGGCCCTATGTAGATGAAACCACAGGTAGGTGAATTAAGAAATTTACTTCCTATTGTCTAATATTTCTCTGTTAGGAGATGGTCTATGAATTGTGAGGAATAAAAATCTAAGAGTATTACATATTACCTATTTTTTAACACTAAAAAATGTGCACATACCAAGCAGGTTCTCAGATAGTTAAATGGTCACACCAGAAAGCTTATCTGAAATTTCTACAATAAATGGCCACCTTAAAAGTTTTAAAAAATACTGAGAAGTACTGAACAATTTTTGTTGGGTTTTTCTTTTTTTTCCCTCTCCCCTTTGCAACAGAATGAGGGAATGAAGCATTTTTCTTGGACACTGAGTATAATTATAACTAATCATCTCCTTCTCCTTGGAGCAACATTCGTTGACGTTCCTTCATTTTAGGGTGGCTGGCTGACACAATTCAAATATAATTACTCTTCTTGCATGATAAACTCCAGCACCGTGAGCAAATACAGTATGTCTCATTGTCAAGTATGGCTAGACAGCAGCAGTGTAATATAGACCTTTCAAGCCCTAGTGTAGCCCCCTGCCTTTGAAATCTGTGTGAGATGACAAAACTGACTTTCATTTCCCTTGGACTTTCTCAAGGTATCCTTATTAAGAAAAAAAAAAAGCCTAAAACCCATAAATTTAATCTACTGCCTGCCAATCACAATGGTTTCTGCTGTCAGACACTCATGATACATAACCACAAAATTTAAATGTTATTGTTTCATACAAGAAGAAAACGTTGCTCATGACTACCCCAAACAGTCATGTGACAATTCAGTGCGTTTCCTTTGTTTGCCTCTTCCACCACTGAACAATAGCAAGAGCAGGGAACCTGTAACCGATGGACCAAATGTGGAAGGAGCTACACAATAATAAACGTGAAAGTAGATCATTTTTCCTAGCTATCTCGTGAGAGACAAGTGCATGAAGAGAGAAAGTTTCTTTCCTAACATGTGTTTTATTTCAGATTAATAGTGATGCTTATTTCATTCTCAAGTGACTTCTCATTTTTAAGAAATCAAACTTATAATTGGGTGATCACTGGAAAACAACTTTAGCCAACTCTTGAAAGAGAAATAGTAACAATAGTGTAAAAAAAAAAAGGAGAAAGAACATCACATAGTCATGAATGTTGAGTTTCTGGAAAAAACAAAGGCTTGAAATTTAAAATGAAAATTTTCAACATGGCTTACCAACACTAAAGAGCTGTGTTTTCATTAACATGGTAAACTATATGGCTTTCTCTCACGTGTTCTGATTAGTGGTTTTAAGAAAAATACATTACTATGGATAGCCACAAATACAAACTTGACATTTTGTCCCTTATTGAATTATAGTGAAAACGCAAATGTAATTTTTACCTATTGTTTTCTAAGACAGTGTTTCACATGGGCTTTCTGACACTGGATGTGTTTTCATCTGAGTATACGTAAACTCCCTTTCTCTAAGTATGCAGCACTGTACATGGAACCACATCACATCACTGTCTGTGTGTTTATCTCACGCTACCATGGGGACAATTATAGGCAGCTGGCTCTTTATTCCTTGACCTCCAAAAAACATTTAAAGTCACCATCGACGGTTTTCATTAGTAGTGGATAGACTCAGCAAACGAAGAATCAGATACTGATGATGGGCTCTTTTGTTTCTTGGGTGGGAAAACAACTTGGCTCAGCACATCCCTGGCCTCATTCCTCCATGATGGGAAACAGTGGAATCTAAATAAAGTTATATCAAATTGAAAACAACTTTTGTTTGCTCTACACATAAGAGCAAACCCTCAGCAATTTTTCCTTCCAAAATAGGCAAAATTCTATTCCACAACTCAACTGGAGAAAGGGTTCACTCTAGCCACTCAGTAATGATCAAATATATGTGGCTAGCAGCAACTGAAGGAGACATGTATGTAAAATAACACAGAACCTTTGATCCCTATATTTGCAAGAGCTGACCGGCTTGTTGTAAGAGAATGCCAGTTGTAGTAAATGTATAAATAGTCAAAACAGAAGAAGCTCACTGCAGGAATCTTAACTTAATGTGTTTACCAATAACCTGGAAAATTCAAATTTAACTCTGTGGCAGAACAGGACCTCTAAGGTAAAAAGAGAGGACACTCATCTTCTTACAACACAAGGTCATTCTCTTAGGGAAAGTCTAATGGTCTGCAAAGGACTTCTTTGTTTTCAACAGGACACTATTCTAGCAATCAACAATGCAGTCACACTAAAATACCTCGATGCCTTTCTCCTTTGTTATAGACAAAGCTCCCACTGAAGCCTTTTCAACAGCGGCCCCATTTTCAATTTAACCTTCTCCTTTCCCTAGAAACAGGACTCTACCCCTCTGAAAGTGGCAAATCCACTGTTCTGATTTGGGACATTCACCTGACCCACATTTGTCCCTTGGATGCATTTATACCTAGACTTCTTCGGGTAGGCTGCCCAAATGCAGAAGTCCTCTAAAAATCAAACCAAATAAATTTACAAACCCATCATGGGGAATCACAAAACATACTTGGTTTAATATTCTTCTTTAAAGTTTAGTGAAAGGAATAAAAAAGAGACATGAATTTGTGATCTAACTCCTCGATCTTTTTTTTTCTTCATTATCACAATTGTCCTTAGTCAAATCTCTGCTGCCCACGTAGCTTAGTCCTAAACCCTAATAAGCCCAACTTCACTCGAATGACCTACTACCCATAAAAAATCTAAAACTCAGCAGTTTGAACTAAAGCGAACTGGTTATATAAGGGCAGTCTGAGCCCAAAAATAAAATAAAAACAAACTGAACAAGAACAGGTGACTGAGAGATTTGCATTTGGTTTGCCATGTTGCTTCTACTCAAAGGCTGAAAATTCTTCGCCTTGCGTATTTAAATATGCATCAGCTCAGAAGAAGTTACACAATGTTTCCATCAGCAGAAGATGTGGCACTTAGAGAAAGCATCAGGAAAATAAAAACTACAGACAAAATAGGGTGTATTTGCATATTTCACTTGAAATTAGGCTATGTTGCAGCATATTGGAAACTCATATGCATTGGATGTCAGCTGAGTTACTTTTCTTTCCCCCCAAGGTGACATTGGTGCTTGTCTTACCAAATATGATGCAACTGACAAGTGTTTTCATGTAAGGAAGATATATGCCTCCCATCACCTTGTCAGGCTGAGTGAAGGCAAACTCCAGCACATCCTTTCACAAGTGATTAGGTGGTCGGAGTCATTAAAAGTCATAAAGTTAGACTGCAGCAGTGTGCCATGCATATATATGAACTCATCCAAAGCTGTCCTCCTTGAAGCAGGTGATAGCTCTCAACTTTGCCTCTGACCGAGTCATAAATTCTTGGCTGAGCTTTCTTTCTCTTAGCATACCTTTGAAATTATACTGAACAGTTAGTGCTACTTTGGCCAGTCTCATTGTCTCCTGCTTTCCTAGCCAAGCCTCTAACAACTAGAGGTCCAAACATCTGACTGTGGTACACGAACACAAAATAAACCACCAGGTTGTCATTGTTTTTTCTCTTCCATAGCACTTTTAACATTTTCAAAGTACTTTACAAATTCTTGTCAATTAGCCTACTTGAAGACTGTATAAAAAGGCAACAAGAAAAAGAGTCGTATTATTTAATCTACAGGAGGAAATTAAGGCATAGACAGCTGAAGTGACGTGGCCAAGAGTCTGCACCATTTTGGCTAACCAGGAGCTCAGAACAAAGTCTAAATTCTTATGTTATAAGCTTTTACAATCATTCCACTTTCAGCCTCATCATTTCCCAGTAAATAAATCTGATTTGCTATAAAAGAGAAATACACATATTATAGCTGAGATAAGAATTTAAAACTCTGAAAATGTACCATTTAAATGTATCATGAATTCAAAATTTCTGCCCTAAATTCTTCAAAAATTCTGCCCTAAAGAACTAGTTAAGAGCATGAGCAAAAATGTATGCACAAGATGTTCAATACATCATTATTTATAATAATTAACACCTACTAACAATCCAGGCATGCAAAAATAGGGAATTCTTAAGGTTCTCTAATGAAATAGTA
Source organism: Panthera uncia (assembly GCF_023721935.1). Classification (NCBI taxonomy): domain Eukaryota; kingdom Metazoa; phylum Chordata; class Mammalia; order Carnivora; family Felidae; genus Panthera; species Panthera uncia. The sequence continues at coordinate 12,825 of NW_026058155.1, read as the reverse complement.
CACATCCAAAACAGATCTCTGAAGAATTTTTAAAACTAAAGGAAATAATCATGATATAATGTTTATGAAAAAAAAAAGCAAACCATAATACTTAAAGATCTCAACTATGTTAAACATAAAAATATGCAGGGGGAAAGGGACTAGAAAAAAACAGAATACTAACAATATTTACCTCTATGTTTAGGGATTGCAGGCAATTTTCACTTTCCTTTTTAGAACCTGTGTAGATTTTCCAAATTTTCTACAATGAGTATCACTTACTTTCTTAATTAGAAAAAGAAAAGAAAAGAAAACATTTATGTTTCTGAGTGAATGCATAAGAAGCTACCCACATTCCAGAGGCCTCTTGCAAATCATCCCAACACAGACTACTCAATAATAAGCAATCTAAATGCTTTCTAAAATTTATTACAGCAATGTACTCACTCAGAATGGAGTCATTGCTTGCCCTGAGTGCATGAGCTTTGTCTCATTATGGATCTGATATAGTGGCCAATGCACTTTTAAGACACGGTACCTGAATGGACCTTGATGGGCCAGAGTGCTTTTCCTAGAATAATTTCATTTCCCTATAAATGCCTAAAAGTTTGTTCATCCAGCATAGATTGGATGTAATCATAATTGAAGAGTGTGGTGACGAAGGAGAAGTTGAAAGGCTCTTTTCAAACTCTCCAACTTTAATAAAACAATTTTAAGCTTTGAGCACTACAGCAATCAAGAACAACTTCTCGGGCTAATTAACGAGATGCAAATAAACTCATTTCAGCTTACATAAAGGTCATTAAAGGAAAAGTTTCTAACCATCAGACATTTAAAAAGATAAAAAGCCAAAACTGGGATGCATGTGCCCTTGTATAATCTGTTATATTTCCTTTTCCATTGTTCTAGGCTAACAACAAAATATAAAAACGCCCATGCTATTGACTATGTTAACATAGAAACAGAACATTCTGTATACCTACCAAGTAGACTATACATGTGTAAGAACTTGATTCTTTCCACCAAACATATGGATATAACTTTCAAGCCCACCATCATCATCATATGGAGCAGATAGTTGAAGTAAATTTCTTGCTCATGACTCTATAGTTGAAATCTTTTAAATATTCAAGCATATCAAATATGTGGCTGAGAAACTTTTAGAAGAGACTAGGTTAGAGGCTAGGGGGAAAAAAAAATACACACACACACACACACACACACACACATACATACATATATAAGCCCTTGTGTCAAGTCAACAGCTCTTCTCCCTTGGGCTCCTCCAGGAAGAAGAAGCCCTCTGGTAGTTACCCTTACCTAGCAGAAAGCCATTTTGATATTCTGCCCACACATATTCTGCTCCTACATTCTCTTTTAGAAAAGACAAAGAACCAGAGGCCGGTCAGAAGCTTTGCTGCTGGTGCTCATAAAACATCAACACTTAACCTCTACAAAAACAAATCATTTAAAAAAGTTGTTATTAGCAAAAAGATTTTTCCTTACTTCTTATTATCCAAGCTATATTCAAATCCAGCCCATAGGAAGGTTCTGGAAATCTGCTTTCTCTTGTCCTTATTCATTCACTTTGAATTACAGGGCTAATAAATAGTGAGATCAATAGAAGCTGAGCTTAGGAATGAAAAAAGAAAAAGAAATAAAATTCTTAGATAATCAAAAAGATGAAAAATCAATCGCTGAAAAATTCAAGTTAGCAATGTAGTTAATGGTTCTGACTGAGAATAATTAGAACAAAAACTTTTCCTTATTTTAATTTTTACACTAATTTCCTCATTTAAAAACCAATAAATACTCAAGACAGAAAAAGTTGTAAAATAAGTAAACATAGAATGAAAGAAATAAAATTTTCCCACACACTACCAAGAAATAACTATTATTAGGAGTTGGTTATTCTTTTGAGTTTTGACATATAAATAGGACTTTAAATGCATAAACATATTTCATCATATATATGTGCCATAATTTATTTAATCATTCTCAATTGTTGGACACATAGGGTATCCAATGTTTCACCCTTATTAATTCTGACATGAACAACCCTGGAATATAAATCTTTCTGCATATTTGTGATTTTTTTTCTCTTTAGAGTAAATTCAAAACAGTGAAATTATTGAGTTCAAAGAGTATGAGCTTTTTAAGGCTTTGAAAATATATTGCTGAGTGGCCTTCCAGAAATTTTGTACCAATTTACGTCCCCAAGAGCAATGCCTGTGAAAATGTCTTTCAAAATAGTACGGCTAGTCTTCTCTTTGTCTTAAAACAATAGGTTAGCTATGGGGAAAGGCATAATAAAACTGAAACAGCATTCTGTCTAGAAATTATGTATGCCTTCTCATGCACTCAGAGAGAGTACATACGTTTATAGGGAGGACAATATTCCCCTCAAATGACTGCACCATACAAGGCAGAAAACTATCACTGACCACACGAATCCACTTATTTCTATCTGAATGAAGCACAAGGAAATGCAATTTGGATTTATTGCATCACTAGCCTCCCGAGTTCTAAACCCTATTGTTCGCACTGTTCTGAATGACTTGAAAGATCTAACAAGGTAGAGGCATTAACAAACTCTATGTTTACTGAATCATACACATCAAGTGTACTTAACCAACTTAGTAAAAGTAAGATTTAAAGGGGTGAAAGAACAGGTTCACCAGTCAGGGTGACATTGGACACTAACGTCCCTCAGAACAAAGTTCCTGTGTGTCGAACAGCATGAAAAAATTAGTGGGTGCCAGAATGGCAGGATTTAATGTCACAGGAGAGGAAATCTGGAGAGAATAACAAATGAGAACACCATGAAAAAAGGGGGCAGGGTAGGGAGTCAGGTCATACTAGTGCATCTTCCCAACTTTGCCAAAGTAAGAAGAATAGGTGAGCTTTCCTTGGATGAGGTTCCTAATCCAAAATGTCCCCCAAGTTATGTTCTTCTTCCCAGGACCCCTCAGGAGGATGTTAGGGTGGAGTTGGGCTGCGGTTACCGAGGGAGAGTGGCCATTGACGCTGTGGTCCCTGTCAGTCTCCACAGAAGGTTCAACATTAACCTACAGATCCACAGCATTTATATTATCTCTCTCACTAGGTGGTCAGTGCTGCCCCTAGGCAACATCTCTGTCATTCTCTAAGTTCCAAAGCTGAAGGCACGCATCACAGATGTGTAGCTAATTGCAATGAACGAGGACACTTCAGTACCCCTGAAGGTCAGATACCTTTGGGAGGATTCTAATACATTATTTTATTATCTAGAGCATAAATATGAATTGTTCTTACAGAATCAAAGGCGCCCAAATGAGAAACAAAACACTGGGATTGGTTTGAGGGGCCCTCGTCATCAAGAGAGATACTCCAAACTGAGATTCCCTGTTCACTGACCCACGTAATGTAAAACTACACAAGAACATTTCTAAAACTTCTGGAAGTTGATTAAAACCTTGTAGTTGGATGTTTCTGAGGGACTACAAAGAATTACCACATATGTCTTAAATTTATAAAGACCATCGTGGTCTAAAACAGAAAACAATAGAATAGCCTAATCCTGGGAGTCAGGCAATGAGTAAGCAATGAGAAGCAAGTTCCCCTTGTACCAATCTGTCTGAATCGCTCCCATTTTTCCTCTTTCTTCTCAGTCTGCTGGTTCCAAAAAATCAAGGCGAATATTCTCTTTCCAGATAGAAGTCCATCCATATTCTGGAAACACTAAACCACCAGCAAAACCATACAAGTGAGGAAGACAGTACCCAAACTCAACCCAACAACTCCAATCTTAAATGAGACACAAGTTAGGCTTAAAACTGAAGCAAATGTTTGAGGCAGTCTATGGATGGAGGATCGGCCCTTAATTGCAATCTTTCCAAAGAGGGCAATGTGCCAACACAAAATTCAGCTACACTTCAAGTATATTCTTGGAGTAAATCATCATTCAAATGTATTTAAAGGGAACAGTCACTTTAGTACAGCAAGACAATTGTTTTTTTCAGCTTACAAGTCCTATCACCCACCAAGTGAATTCTCTATAAGACAGAATGCTGAGTCCCTTCTAAAGTGGTTCCTACAAGAGAATATTGCAAAAAAGCAAATTTTCTTCTGGCCTTTCTTTGATTAAATACTAAGGGAGTGATCTTAGCAAAACAGAATTTGTTCTAAACAATAGTGACTCTTGACTGAAATCAGATATTTCAACCTCAAAGAATAAATATAACTCACACCACACTGGTTGTCAATCCTTGACTCTAGCATTCAAATGTTTCTGTTGCCCTAAGAACCTGATTTCATTTTAAGAGTCTGTTGTATTGACTCTGATATTTGTCTTTAATCATCGTCATCTTGGAAAATCTTCTCCATCTTCTAGCCAAGATTCATTTAGTGAAACCCTGCTATTTCCATTCTAAAATCTACCTTTTATCATCGTAAGGGAAAATATATTCATTTTCCTGCAGTTTTCATTGTAGAGATTCCAAATTTTCTAGCAAAAGATATCTTCAAAAAAATCAAGTGGCAGGTATTTCAAAAAAAACAACATATTTATTTTCACACTCATAAAAATGGTATAAACTTACTACTTTATGAATTAAAACTAGAAAAAAAATCACTATTTACTAGGGTTTGTATTGCCAATAAAGTCCCCTTCAACTAAACGTGGATTTAAGCTATACTCATATATAACAAATCAAGTTGCGGCAAATAATATAGAATCTCATTTCATAAGCAACAATGGATTTTCACTGAGTTCTTCAACAGTGCTTGAAAATAACAGTGTGCTATTTAAAGAGAGCTTGTGAAATTTCAGGAATGTCATATATTAGTAAACAATTCAGAACTACATGTGTAAAGAGGCAATTAATTTGTTGAGTTAATGAAAAACAGGTTCTCCTAGTTATTTTTGTCTGTAAGCCAATTCTGGGGTGATGGTTCCTGAATTCAGAAAAAGCACTAGCTTTTCAGAACCAGCAGTTCTGTCCCCAAGGTACGGTGTAAGTGAGGTCCCATTTCTTCATTCCTGCATCATGCTTACCTTCCAACATCTGGACAAGGGTTGTCCACTAAATGGACAACATCTGGACACAGGACAGCGCCTGCTCACCTTCCCTCTAAGGGCTAAGTCTATCTGCGCTGGCCTGAAGCGACCTCAAAAGAAGCAGGGCAAGAAACTTCCTTTTACTTCAAGAAATTTTTTTTTCAAATTTGCAATTTATGCAAAAATTCAGGTTTTATTTTTACTTATTCTTACATTTGGTGGGAGCTGATATCAGGAACTTATAGGCAAACAATAACTTTTGTTTTCTAAGTCTTGCTGAACAAAAATACACACAATGTAGCATTATCTTGCCACAAGCCTTGTTTTTTTACATCTCACAGAAGAATGCAATGTTACTGTTTCTTGAACAAAATGCCCAGATTACTGAGGAAACCATCTTTGGAGGAAATGTTTAATAAGCCTATTTTATTTAAATAAATCCTCCAGGAGGAAATGAGAGAATTCAGTGTCTTTACTTAGAAGAAGGCTGGGTAAGTAGTCATCTGTCAAATTTATCTGCACAGCTCACCAACACCTCCTTATCAGAAACATCAATATTTCCACATCACAATTCCCAAAAATGACTTTAAAGCCTCAAAATTCTGTGTCTCCTTTGGCTTGCTTCTCTCTCAATTCTACCCAGGCTGTATTAATGGTTCGCTTCATTCATCTCGATCTTCATAAACTTTCTTTAGAACGTTCATCAGTCTCTCGCTGTTTCAGCATCATGGGAGGGCTTTTCTTTCTCTTTGCGTTCTTTTTCAACCGAAGTCAAGGCAGTCCTATTGCATGTTTTCTGCTTTCTTTCTACTTAAGAACTGTATCTTTTTTTGATCTGCTTTCCACAGAGACGGGTTTCAAGAGATTGTTCACAATCATGGACTCATTCTTCCCATTTAGATTCTTTACCAAAGATCAAAGGACCTTTCTGTGAAATGCACCTGCACATTCTCAGCAGGGACTTGAACTGCAGTTTAGGTAAGGTAGAATTTCACAAACTTACCTGACTGATCCCATCTGTAATTACTGATTTCCACTGTATATCCCACTGTAGTGGGAGCAACCACAGCAAACTGGCTTTTCACTGTCAAAGAGTTCTGCTTTTCTCTGTGATCTCTGCTGCACTGTGTTCTTGAGTTCTGTCTCAATGCTGGATTTTTTTTAATGTTTTTTTTTTTGAGAGACAGATAGAGCATGAGCAGGGTAGGGGCAGAGAGAGAGGGAGATACAGATTCTGAAGCAGGCGCTAGGCTCCAAGCTGTCAGCACAGAGGCCAACCCAGGGCTCAAACTCATGGACCATGAGATCATGACCTGAGCCGAAGCTGGACACCTAACTGACTGAGCCACCCAGGTGCCCCTCCTTCCCAAGGTTAGCCAATTGCTAGAGACAGTAAACAACAGTATGCTTTTCAAATGCAAACCAACCACCCAGGGTCCACACCCTTAACCACTCCCTAATCATTCCCAGGGCCAGGTACCAAAACAACTCAGAGCAGCACACAAAGTCCAAAGCCCACTAGAATTACTCAAACTAGCCAATCCTAAACCTGTTTCGCCTGCCTCTACTGTTTCTCTGATGGAAATGGCAAGAAAGGCTCTTGCCTACAGTTTCCTCCTTTCCCTCCATCTCCTGACTGACTCCAGTGCTTCCCCAGGTGCCCCACCACCCTATCCCCCCCCCTGCCCTGGTGTGGTGGGCCCCTTCCTCTTGGGATCTGTGAGTATAAGGAACTATGTTTTCAACAGCAATCATCATTTGATCTGTTGGCCTTACTGTATTTTAATAATAAAACAGCTGTGTGTCCTTGGAAAAGGGACAGAACTTCCTCCTCCATTTCTTTATCAGAAAAAAGAGGATAAAATTTCTTTTTCACAGTGCTCTTGTAAAGATCAACTAAAATAATATGCATCCTGTACTGTGTATATAGTAAGTACTCAATAAATACTGATGTTCCAAAATGAACAGATAAAAAATGTTAGAGATAACTCATTAAAGGCCACATAACTAGGAAGATGTAGAATCTAAATGTCACCCAGATTTTTCTGACTCCAAACCCCGTCCTTTTTTCATGTAACATTACATTCCCCAGTCACGCATAGTGCCTCCTACTGCACTCTGAAACATCTACCATAGAACACATACTGGATGATAGTAAGTTATGTATAAGTACATCACTAGGACAGCATGTGCTCAACAAGTTGAAAGAAGGAAAAAGAGAGGAAACGGGAAGGAAGGAGGGAGGGAGGGAGGGAAAGGGAAGGAATGAAGGAATGAACAGAGGAAGACAGGGACGATCCTCTCTATCTCAGGGATACTGTTAAAATTATTTCTCTCCTGGTATCTTCTTTCATTCTGGGCCCCCAGTCTACCTTCAAATAAAGGTAAAATGGCTTTATCCCTAGTTATAAAAATTCCCAACCAGGAAACACACACACCCAGTTGCATAAATTTCCCTCTACCAGTCTTTTTTATGGACCCAAAACTTCTAATAACTTCTGCCAAGTTTCCTTTTCTTATATATCAACCTTCAGGATGTTTTTAAACAATTTTTTTAAGTTTATTTATTTTGGGGGGAGAGAGAGAATGAGTGGGGGAGGGGTAAAAGGTGAGAGGAAGACAGGCTCCACGCTGTCAGCACAGAGCCCAATGCAGGGCACAATCTGACTAACCGTAAGATCATGACTTGACCTGAAATTAAGAGTCGGACACTCAACCGACTGAGCCACCCAGGCGCCCTTCAACCTTCAAGATGTTTTTAAAACACCACTCTCTGGAGCTATTCAAGGTCAGGTCTGAATTTCCCCTGCCTGCAAAAGCTTGTATATACTCCAATGACAACTTCTTTCCTTCTCCTGTGTCATATACCTGGGCTTCCCAACTTAAAGTGGTCCAGAGACATCAAGTAAACATTTGACAGCTTCACAACCTTCAAAGAACATTGGCAACATAGAGCTCTATTTGATCACTCTTGACCCAAAACAGCAACTAGTATTCTCAAAACCACCTATAACTTAAAGAGGGTTTTGTGGTTTGGGTGGTGTTTTGTTGTTGTTGTTGTTGTTGTTGTTGTTGTTGTTGTTTTACCTTTATGGCAGAAAGCCATAAAATTTTACAATCTAGGTGAACTATATTAGGCAGAGAAAAAAGAGATTACAAATGTTGGGTTTTCACCTTCTTAAACATCTCTCTTCCATTCTTCCATTCCTTTGATGTCCTCACTGCCACCAGCCTTGTCCATGTATATCTTCCCTAGTCCTCCAAGTGGGAGGCACCATGCACAGTGTAGTCTTCTTTGTTTTACTTTTTAATGGATAATTTCAACCATACCCAACCTGGCATAATAAACTTTAAGTGCATGTGACCTGCTACATTTTCATCCTTCATGCTGACATTAATTTATTTTAGGACTCTTAAGTTGAGGGATCTAATTGTAACAAAAAGTAAAAACTTAAAAATCTTGCCAATTTTTGTCTCTCAAAATGCATGCATGCATACATAAAATAATACAAAACACAGCTGACCAAAATTAAACAAAAAGACCAAAATTCATTTTCAACAACTAAAAGCAGTTCAGGTTTAGATCACAGAGTCAGACTTAGAATATCACAATTTCCTATGATTCTTGGGGAAAGTCAAATCTTGTCAGGGGCCTGGATCATTGCTAAAGTATTGGACCTAGGGTTTGAATATCTCCTTTTAATTAGCAATAAAGTAATTTCTAATTTTTATTCAATTTATAGCCCATAAAATCTTGGCCTGCTAATGGAAAAAAATGTGTAGAAACAGGTATTCCATCATACTCTTGGTCAAATCATGGTTCTTCTGATTAAACAATGTATCAAACTGGGCCAAATCCTACTAAATCTAAATTTTGCCAAATTTTATATTCAGGTATGAAGCAATTTCTAAATTTTAATTCATTGCTACTGCTCTGTTCAGTTTTCTTAAAGCAATGACAACAAAAGGCAGGAAAATTTTAATATAACTTTCACTTCTGTTTATATTTTTAGCCTGTATTAGCCTTTGAGAAAACAACTTCTATAAATTCATTAATCAAAGATAAATTTTCTTTTCTGCAGCCTTTTTCTTAAAAGGCTCTAATTTTATATTATGTGCATATCTCTACTACCATTATTGACTTCGTAACAAATAGAAACCAGAACTGCTTGAAATAGTTTTCCAGACATTCATTCACTTTACTTTTGAAAACTGAATAAAAATATTCAATTTTCTTTCAGTAGTCTTCTACATCTTATTGGTCATTATGGACATAGCACACATTTCCCAATAACTGCATTCTTCTCTTTGTCTTTTTTTTTTTTTAATGTTTATTTTTGAGAGAGAGACAGAGTGCAAGTGTGGGAAGGGCAGTGAGAGAGGGAGACACAGAATCTGAAGCAGGCTCCAGGCTCCAAGCTGCCAGCACAGAGCCTGACACAGGGTTCGAACTCATGGACCGTGAGATCATGACTTGAGCTGAAGTTGGATGCTTAACTAAGCGGCCCCCTGACTCTTTGTCTTAAAGAATCAGCTGAAGAAAATAATCTTAGAGAATGTAATATGTTCCACATAGATTTTCAAATGAACACAAATCAGAGCATGTTATATAGTCTATACGATAAGATCTTTGGAAGGATGATGTCAGCAAAAATAGCACAGTAAAGCATAAAATAATATAGCACAGTAGCATAAAATTCCCCCATAAAAGTAACAATAAAAAAATAGCAAAAATTGTCAGAATCAACTTTTTTGGAATTCTGGAAATTAACCAAAGGTCTACAGCAATCCAGGGTGCATTTTATTCAAGAAAAAATGTTGAATTTTAGTTAAAAAAAAAAAAAAAAGAATATCCTTTGAAGCATTTTCTCCTGTCCTATTCTGATCTTCCTCTCTGTAGCTCTGAGACAGCTTTAAAAACCAAAGCCTGCAATCATGGTGAAAACTGACAACCTGCAATCACAGCACAAACCAATAGCCTGATAGCCACCAGAGGGGGGAAAACGAGAGTGGAACTCCTTTAAAGCCTCATTTCCCGAGCATTGTCATTATTTGCCCTGTCTCATGGTTCCATGGAAATCTCCACACTCAAGGTTGTGTTTTTTTCCCTGACTCAGAGCTAACTCAGTGTACAAACTTTTTCCCTAGGAGTTTCTGTCAAAAACAATTAGAGAGAATTAATTAACTTTATGGCTGTATGAAGCAATGGATCACAGTTTTAATAAACAAAATGAAATGCTGGGGTACAAGATGCCCATAGGGGCACTGAAAATCTCCCAACATATTTCTGAGAATCTAGAAGCCCACACAATGCATAGGGCTACGTATATATCCAACACTGTAACATGCTCAGGAAAGATCTGAGAAGGTCCTAAAGCCTAGAGCCTGCTTCAGATTCTGTGTCTCTCTCTTTGCCCATCCCCTGCTCACGCTGTCTCTCTCAAAAATAAATTAAAAAAAAAAAAAAAAAAGATTCTCTCTCTCCTTCTGTCCCTCTCCCCTATTCACTCTTTCTCTAAAATAAAAAAAAAAAAAAATTCTGTCTAATCATTAGCTGACTATTAAGGTAACCAAATAAAGACTTTAGTGACCATACATGACAAAAAATACAGACTTTATAGAATTAGTTCAGAAAAGACACTAAGAAAATAAACAACCATGGGGAAGGAGGAGAATCTGATTCCTAGAGTAACCATATTATATATTTAAAATACAGTTTTCAGGGCACCTGGCTGGCTTAGTACAGCATGTGACTCATAATCTGTTTTGAGTTCAAGTTCCACATTCGGTATAGAGATTACGTTAAAATAAAATCTTGGAGTGCCTGAGAGGCTCAGTCAGTTAAGCAGCAGACTCTTGACTTCATCTCAGGTCATGATCTCAAGGTTCCTGAGATCAGGGCCCACGCTGACAGTACACAGAGCCTGCTTCTGATTTTCTCTCTCCCTCACTCTCTGCTCCTTCCTCATTCATGCTCACTCTCTCTCAAAATAAATATGTAAACTTAAATTTTTTAATAAAAAAATTAAAAAATTTAAAAATTAAAAAAAATAAAATCTTAACAAATGTACAGTTTTCAAAAAAAATTACTAGATGAGAAAAGAAACAAGAAAATAGGGCCTATACACAGGAAAGGAAGCAATCAACAAAAATATTGTCCCCAAGGAAGACCAGACACTGGACTTACTACACAATGACTTTTAGGAAGTTATTTGAATTATGTTCAAACAAGTAAAGAAAAATATGCTTGAAGAACAAAGGAAAGTAAAAGAATGATGTCACCAAACACAAAGTAGAACTAAAAGGAAAGAAATTATTTTAAACATACACCCACACAAATTCTAGAGTTAAGGATATAATAATTGGGGCACCTGAGTGGCTTAGTGGGTTAAGTGCCTGACTCTTGGTTTTGGCTCAGGTCATGATCTCACAGTTCATGAGATCAAGCACCATGTCAGGCTCTGTGCTGACAGTGCAGAGCCTACTTGGAATTCTCTCTCTCTGTCTCTCTCTGCCTCTCCTTCTATTAAAATAAATAAACTTTTAAAAAAAGGATACAATAATTGAAATGAAATATTTCCTAATGAGACTCAGCAGCAAATTTGACCAAGGGGGAAGAAAAAAATCAGCAAACTTGAATATAGTTGGTTGAGATTATTCAGTATGAGGAACAGGAATAAAAATAATAAAAAATAAAACTAAATAAAAGAGGAAAAATGAACAGAGCCTCAGAAGCTTAGGAGACAATATCAAGTATATCAACATATACATATCAGGAAACCAATAAGGAAAGGAGAAAAAGAAAGGGGAGGAAAGATTATTTGAAAAATAATGGTAAAAATCTCATAAACATGATCAAAAATCTACTCTTACAAGAAGCTCAATGACATCCAAGCAGGATAAACTCAAAGAAAGCCATACCTACACATATCACAATCAACTTGTTGAAAGAGATAAAGAAAGAGAAAATCTTGAAAAGAGCAAGAGCAAAATTGCTAATCACATACAAACAATACCAGTAATATTCACAGCCAATTATCAGAAACCATGAAGATCAGAAGACAATGGGAATGACATATTAAAAGTGCTCAAAGAAACGGGGCACCTGGGTGGCTCAGTTGGTTAAGTGTCTGACTTCAGCTCAGATCATTATTTCCTGGTCTGTGAGTTGGAGCCCCACTTCAGGCACTGTACTGACAGCTCAGAACCTGGAGCCTGATTCAGATTCTGTGTCTCCCTCTCTCTCTAACCCTTGCACTCTGTTCCTCTCTCTCTCTCAAAAATAAACATTAAAAAAATTTTTTTTTTAAGTGCTCAAAGAAAGACTGCCAACCAAGAAATCTACACCCAGCAAAACTATCCTTCAAAACTAAAGGAGATATTATACATTTCCAGGTGAAGAAAAGCTAAAAGAATTCATTACTTGCAGAGTGCCTGGGTGGCTCAGTCAGTTGGGTGTGTGACTTCAGCTCAGGTCATGATCTCACAACTCATGGGTTCAAGCCCTGCATTGGGCTCTGTGCTGACAGCTCAGAGCCTGGGGCCTGACTCAGATTCTGTGTGTCCCTCTCTCTCTGCCCCTCCCCTGCTCGTGCTCTGTCTCTCTCTGTCTCTCAGAAATAAACATTAAAAAAAATTTAAAAAAAAGAATTCATTACTTGCAAATACTAGAGTCCTTCAAGCTGAAATTAAAAGACATGAGAGAGTAACTCAAATCCACATGAAGAAAGAAAGAATACTGGTAAAGGTAATTACATAGATAAATATAAAAGTACAATCTTCTTGTTTTTAGCTTTTTTTCTAATGTA